>NC_081186.1:50500523-50800523 GCF_029867415.1 Vicia villosa
TGGATTTGGGTTCTATGATCCTTGGAAGTAACATCTCAATACGGCGCTCGAGCGGCCGATCAAAATATTCCTCGAGGATAACTAACTTCGATCAATTTCAAAGCTAGCCACTTAATAGGCCACAAGTCAAGTTCAACTAAAAAGGTTCTAAGACAAATTAGTGTTTAATGACACTTCGGAAGCCTAATATACTCCTTGATCGTTTTCAAGGGACATCAGTATAAACCAAAGTATCGCACTAACGATGACTACCAGATCAACCGTATCGGTACATGCCGTACAGTTTCCTTGGTCTAATGTCATATACTTAAGGTATCTCGAGATTCGGGTTAGAATCTTTCACACAAGCAAAATACCCAAGCAAGCCTTTGAAAAATAGAGCAATCAAGTCAATCAATTGAAAACATCGAAGTGATCTATTCTCTTAAGGTAACCCCTTTTGAAAACATTTTGTTTTTTGAAAGTATGTCCCCAGCAGAGTCGCCAGTTCTGTGGACCTCCGATTTTTTTTTAATACCGGGCCATACCTCTGATCTGTAGAGATACGTGAACTGACTCTTTTTTTGTCGCTTAATGCTTTCGCATTTTTGAAAATTCACAGAGTCGCCACCGACCTTTTATTTTATCCAATTAAGGAAAGGTTTATAAAAGACACAGAAAAAAGACCTTTAAGAAATTCTGGGTAAGGGGGTAGGTTATACAAAGGGAAGGTGTTAGCACCCTTTGTATCCATGGTTATCCATGGGCTCTTAAGTTTGCTTAGCTCACTTGTTTTTCGATTACTTTTCAATTGCTCTGAAATTGCTCATATGTGGTTTCAAATACCTTTGTAAATTGAATTTTGTAATGATCCGTGTGTGGATGTATACAAAATGCTTGTTTATCTTTCGAAAGATGTTTTGAAAAGAACGTTAACTTTGTAATAATCCGTGTTTGGATGTATACAAAGTATTGTCTTTTTTTGAAAGTTTTGAAAAAACAACAGTGTATGAGAATTTTGTTTGTTTTGATTTGAGCAAGCAAACTAGGAGGTCTACCCTGAGTTGTAAGGTCTTTATCCTATTTCCTTTAAAAATCTATCCTTTCACCGGATATAAAAGCAAGGTTCGATTTTGTACTCAAAACAGTAGAATTTTGACTTTGATTTTGAAAGATTGTGAAAAAGGATTACCTGAAGAGGTGCAAATGTGATTGTGATTGGATTCAGATATTTATCTTTGAAGTTAGTGATCTAACGGTTCAATTTTATCTTTGACATGCACGCAGTTTATATGTGCTGGAAATTAAAATGCGGAAATGTAAAGTGCGGAAAGTAAATCTACGCTATTACATCGATTGTGCGGGAAATGTAAACTAGCCTATTTACATGAATTTGACATCCTATACATTTATCTAGGAATTTAAATTGCAAGAAAAATAAAAGGCATGTTTTTGGATTTTTATGATTTATTTTAATTATAATTAATGCATGATTAATTAAATTAAAATGAAGAAAAAAAAAGATGAAAATAGATTTAAACCTAGAAATTAAGTTTAAAATATGTACAAAATATTTGCTAATTAATTTTAAAACAAAACTAATTTTTTGGAATTTTTGAAATTGATTTGAAGTTGATTTAAGTTAATTAAAACATAATTATGCAAATAATTATACAAATAATTAAAACTTAAAAAGAAAATTATTCAAAATATGTACAAAATTAGTTTATAATATATAAACAATATTTAACACAAAGAACAATTTTTTAGGATTTTTTTTGATTGGTTAGAATAATTAAAAAGCAAATATATAAATATATACTAATTAATTATGCAAAATATTGAAATTTTGAAGAAAAATAAAATATTTTTATTTCAGAAAATAATATATTATTTTAGAAGTCTAAAAATATTTTTTGTGTATTTTTTGGATTTTTAAAACTATTTTTAATTAATTTAACAAAGAAATTAAAATAAAATAGAAAATAAAATAGAAAATAAAAAGGATACTGATCCTGTGTGGTAATTTGTGAGGGAGCATGGTGTGGTGAGAGATCTGGCACGTTGGATCTGATTGGAAGTGAATCAGAGGGCTCAGATTTTGAGGAGCATGACAAAAGCATAGACAGCGCAACACAGGATCCAAGAATTTGAATAAAAGCTGGCGCGCGCATTCTGGCCAACCAGAGCCTGCCACGCCTTCATCTTCTTCCTCTCTCCGTTGCTATAGGCTCTGCAACTGTAGGTAAAGCCTTTAGTGATGGTTTTTGTCCGTAGCTACAAGACCTGCACATGTCAAAATTTCATACAAGCAATATAAATTACTTAGGAGACCATGGTTAAGCTTAAAATCGTCCCCTGAGTTCAAATATGTCATTGGTTTCTCCTAATTTGGCCTAAATCAGAGGATCCCAAATTTTAGCTTAAGAACCCTAAAATGGTATCTTCGTGTGTAAGCATCTAAAACTCAATTAAAGCTCCAGAAATGATCTACACACCACACCAAGTGCAAATATATGTCTACATCGTGTTAGATATGCTTAGGTTATGAGACACGAGTCAGTTTTAGTTTGGATGAATCGAGACCTGTAGCGTTCGATTCAAGGAGTTTCAGAGCTTGCAAATGATCTGGATATGTTCAGTGAAGCTCAAGGAACGTGTTTGAGTGTTTAGTTTTAATGGAAAGTGACTTAAATTTGGAATTCGAATTTCAAAATTCTTTGAATATTTTGAGAGAGTACAAGTGTGTTACAAGCAAGAGTTTTTGCTCTCTATCTCTGTCTCCTTATTACTGAAGTGAGATAGCTTATTTATAAGCTATGTGTGCTTAGAATTGAAGCTAACTTGCAGCTAGTTGCCTTTGTTGAAAACTTGGTTTTTAAATATTAAAAACCTTGAATTTTTGACCAAGTCTTGACTCCATTCAATGCTCTTGCCTTGTGCACCAATCCTCTGCAGAAAATTGAAGGTTCTTTGAGTGAGTCATGCTTGGATTGTAAGCTACCATTTATCCATGCATTTTCCTTTTAATTTTAATCTTAAAGTAAGATAAAATCAATCAAAAAATGGATAAAAAAGGTGTGGGCTTAGTCTTGGTCGTGGGAGGCCCATATCATCATGGAAATGATGTTTGAATGCTGAAAACTTGGCCCCATTTGGAAAAAATGCATTTTGGAGCAATGTTGATTTCATGTATTTTCCCAAAATTTAGCCAACTTCAACAAGGTGTAAATCCTTCAATTTTTGTCATATGAAGGAGATCTTGCACTTTTTGGAAACCTAAAAGAGTCCTCTAACCAATGCCTTTGGTCTCATGTCAAAATGATTTTTGAAGCTCCTTGTGTGTCCTTTTGAAAAAAGTGTCTTTTTGTTGACTTTGAAAATGACCTGTAATGTCTTTGATCATATTTTTCAAATGGTGAATCCAATGACCATGGGATCAATGGAATTTGAAAGATAATTGAATTTCCTTCAAAACAAGCTTTGGTTTGAATTTTTTGGATGAAGGATGAGAGAGTTATGATCAGTCAAAGTTGAGTTGACTTTTCAGGCAAAAACCCTAATTTTGAATCTTAGGGTTTTGTTGGTTTTTGATCTTTCCTTGATGAATTATGATCATCCAATGATCAAATGATGAATCCTTTGACAAAATATGGACTTTGACAAAAAATTTCATTTTTGACTGTCTGTTGACTTTTTTGGTCAAACGGGTCGTCTGTTGACTGTTTGAGCTGCTGACGGTGCGTCTGAGTGAATTGAAGTTTGAAAATTTGTATGATGGTACTTTGAGATATATGGATGTGTATGAAATCCATTTGAGCTCTCAAAAACTTGTTGCTCCTGTAAAAACAAGAAAAACCCTGATTAGGGACTGTTTGTGTAGGAGACAGTTAAGCGTACCTGATTTTTGTGCAGTGTTGAGTCTCTGCTAATCGCTTGATATTCAGAAGACTTCTTGAACAAAGATCTTGGAATTTTGAATTGTGAAAGATTGATTTGATTGATGGTACAAAACACTGAGAATTGTACTGCCAGCAGTTTGGCTGTCAACTGACTGTTCAGGTATTGATGTAGCAGTTAGAGTGAAAAATCAACAGTCAAAGTTAATTTTCTTTTTTGTTGTTTTTGTTTATGTTTTATGTGAAAAATGAAAGTTTATTTACATGACTTGTTAAAAAAACACAGACATAATAAATAACTAATGTTTACTGTTACCAGTACAGTCTGAGTTTCCTGATTTTGCGCCTGCAAAAAAGATTTAACTCTGTACCAATTATGTCAGTACTATTTATCTGTAAATAAATAAATAGCATGTGTGAAGTAATACACAGTATTTGGTGTTTGCGTAAGAATAAATTCAACTGCAAGCCAAATTACTGTATAAGAAAAATTCTAAAAACTAAGTATTTCATATGTCAGGATATTTGTTGAAATAAAAATCCATGATTATATGAGACCCTTAATTTTCAGATTGGAGTTTTCTTGAAAAATATGTGGGCAAATTTTGGGGTATAACACCTGTACATCGTCAGCAGGATCTTTGTTCCAAAAGCATACAATTAGTAGTTCATGTGTTTTTGGTTTTTCATCATTCTCCTTTTTTAGTTGCTTAAGACAAATGAGTGAAGTATCAATGAACATAATGACAAAGATGAAATGATTTGAGAAAAACATGTATATTACATTATTTTTATTTATTCAAACTGAATGAGTTTCTTACAATGAGAAGTACTTGATAACAACAAAAGTAATACAATTGAAAATACTAAAGAAATCTATACAATGGCAAGCTTGGCCTTATTCTAATGCAAATGAAATGTTCTCTGACAAACATAAAGTCTTCATGGTCCACTGGTGGAAGCTCCATTGTGAGGTGGCATGGGATTGTTGACCACATTAGGTGCCACAGGTGCGAATGTAATCTCTTTTGCATCAATCAGATCCTGAACCCTGTCCTTGAGAACTCTGCATTCTTCAGTAGTGTGACCAGATCCCCCAGAGTGGAATTCACATTTGGCATTGATCTTGTAATTTGGAGGGAGAGGATCAGGAGGAGGCCTCGCTTCTGCTAACTGAATCAGTTTGAGGTCGAGCAAGGTAGCAAGAAGTTGGCTATAAGACATTGGCACACGATCATACACCCTTTTTGGCCTATTCTGTCTCTGTTGACCTTGTCTCTGTTGATAACCTTGTTGTTGTTGTTGAACATATTGCTGATACGGAACCCAAGGTTGTTGACCAACAGGTGCCACATAAGCTTGAGGAGCGGTGGCGTTCACTTGATAGTAGGGAGCTTGATCTTGAGCAGAAGCAGCACTAGTCTCACCTTCTTTCTTTTTGATGAAATTACCTTGAGGTTTTTTGTACCCATATGGATTAGCAGCAGTAGCATTGGCGGGATTCTGGATCTTACCAATTTTCAAGCCATTCTCAATTCTTTCACCAATCCTAACTAGATCGGAGAAGCCAGAAGAAACACTACCCACCATCCTTTCATAGTAATGCCCTTGAAGAGTGTTCATGAACATATCAACCAATTCAGATTCAGAAAGTGGTGGATTAACTTGAGCAGCCATTTCTCTCCACCTTTGGGCATATTCTTTGAATGTCTCATTGGTCTTTTGTGCTTGATTCTGAAGTTGCAACCTAGTCGGTGCCATGTCGATGTTGTATTGGTATTGCTTGAGAAAGGCATCATACAAATCCTTCCAAGATCGGATCCTATTACGCTCCAGATTCATATACCAGTTCAGAGATGCCCCAGACAAGCTATCTTGAAAGCAATGGATGAGCAATGGTTCATTGTGAATGTGAGAAGCCATCTTACGACAGTACATGATAATGTGGCTCTTCGGACAGCTTAAACCCTTGTACTTCTGAAAGTCGGGAGTCTTGAACATGGGAGGAATAACCAGATTAGGAACCAAGCACATTTCTTCAGCGTTCATCCCATAGGCACTAAAACCTTCGATAGCTCGGATCCTTTCCTCAAGAATCTTATACTTCTCAGCAGATCTCTCAACAGGTTGAGCTCTTTCAGCAGTTGGTATTGGATGCATTTCTGGATTAGCAAACTGAGGACCACAGAAAGCAGGATAAGGAATCTCTGTATGAGGAGGTGGAGTAGGAAATGGGAAAACAGGCCCAGTCATAGTTGGCACTCCAGAAGTTATGGGCATGGATCCTCCTTGGTTTAAAGCTCCAAGAGTATCACCAGTCATGAAGCTAAATGGCATTCCAAGAGTAGCATTAGTCCTTGGTTGGAACTCAGGTGGATTAGTAGAAGGTGGAATGACATCAGGTTGACTAGCAGCAGCTTGATTAGCATCAACGGGAACCTCTTGTGCAACAGGAATCCTTTCATTCCTCAAAGCTTGGAGGGCTTCCAAAATAGCATCAACCTTGCCCTTCATTTGGTCCATCTCTTCTCTAATGGCAGCTTGATCTTGTTCATAGTTCTCCATGATTCTTCTTCTGTGAGCTCTTGTCAGATATCGGTGTGGAGGAATTGTCTTGACTGATCTGATGGAGAGGAAGAGTGGTAAGAGTCTTGATAACCATGGATGCACATGCATGAATGCAAAAATGTTAATGAAGATGCAAATGTATCATAAATCAGGATCAAGGATCAAGGCCTCTTGGATAACAACTTCTCATGGTCAATAAGATATGGTCGAATCCTCCAGATTCAGAGGTTCGACGTTGCTCTCTGGATAAATAGCTTGTGCATAAGTCAAAGATGGTCGAACCCTCCAGATTCAGAGGTTCGACGTTGATTCTGATAGATAACTGATGTAGAACTTCTGTATAAGTCAAATGTCCCAGGATCAAAGGTTCGACGTCTTTTATTGAATAGCATAAATCCGGGTATGATGGAGGTCAAGTTTCCTGTCCCACCCCAATCTCACGGGTATGTAGTCTAGACACGGACAAGTGGTCCCTAATGGTCACCAGGGTCTACAGTTCCCATGGGGTACAAAGTGTTTGAGGCAACAAGCGTGCCAGACACAGTGTTCCATGAAAGAACCTCGCCCAGTTGTGGTACCCCATGTCAAGCTCGATCGTAGCAAGGGCTATGGGAGTCGACATGAGCATCCACGCTAATCCTATGTGTCACTGGCCTGGGTAGTGGGCCTTTTACCTCATACAAACCCCCCACCTGCAAAACAGAACAGAAGACCCCAGGGAACACAAAATATAATCCATATGCATGATGTGCAAACAGAAATAAACATGATATGCAGGCAAAGAATAAGCATGCAAACATATATACAAGGTATAGACATAAAACAAGTAAACACCCAGTAAATAAACAAACAAACGCAGGCTAGGATCGACTCGCTAAGAATGGACCCGCAATAGGTCTAGCAACATCCCCAGCAGAGTCGCCAGCTGTCGCACGCTCGCGAAAAAAAGAACAGAGTCGCCACCAATATATTTATCCCATAAGGGAAAGGAATATCAGAAAACCTAAGATGTAAATGAATGAGATATGTAAGCCAATTAAGAATAATTAGATGGGCAAATTTTGGGGTGCAACACCGGTGAAACCTCTTACCCCTTTTGCTTAAAGCCAAATTAGGCAAGCCAACATAGCTTTCTCTTGTGCTATAACAAGGACCCTCGATTAGCCTCCTCTTGAGCTTACAATGCAAGGACCCACAGGCTTCTTATAAGCATTTCCCTTCAGCTTCCTCTTGAGCTTGTATACAAGGACCCTCAGGCTTCTTAAAAGCATAGGACAGGTCTTTAGTCACCTTTACTCCTGTGAGAATCCAAATCCTTCAAATACAAAATCACAATCATTCAAGTGTTCACTCAATCTCTGTATTGAGGCTCTCCCCTGCAGAGTAAAAGACATGGAAAGTCTCAACTCTCAAACATCCTAGTCATCCCTAATGGATTTAACCCCTTTGGAATAAGAGACATGGACAGTCTCTATCACCCATCTTCCACCAAAAGAGTCAAAAGGATTCAAATCTCTGAATATATTTCCCCAGCTGTGTCAACCTCTAAAGTTCTTCCTCAGCAAAAGTTAGCCACAATCTTGGGCTTTGTAGAAGGCAGAAAACATTCTTCCCACAGTAAAAAGATTCAAAACCTTTGGGTCTTTCCCCAGTGAGTCAGCCACAACCTTGGGCTTTGTACAAGGCAGAAAATAGAGTCATCCATAGTCTCCAGAAAACCTATCTATCCAAGCAGAATTAGCCTCAACTTTGGGCTTTGTACAAGACAGAAAAATATTATCTTCCAACAATCAAAGGATTCAAACCTCCTGAATTTCTCTCAAAACAGAAGATAGTCTCAATCTTGGGCTTTGTACAAAACACCAAAACAATTGTCATACGAAAATACAGCCCTTCAAAACTCCTCACTAAGATAGCCTCAATCTTGGACTTTGTACAAGACATAAATAATCATACAATCTTCCAAATACTCCCCAATTAAGTCAGTTCCAATCTTGGACTTTAAACAAGAAGCATTTTTCCCCCTAGAAGAGTCAATCTCAACCATACAGGACATAAAATAAACCATGCTCATATAATCCTCTCAGAGTTAACCTCAATCAAGGACTTCAAGCAAGAAAGAAATAAACCAAAGTCCATTCCTCAGAGAGTCAGCCTCAATTCTGGGCTTAGTACAGAACAAATAAAACTCATCAGTCTCCACTCTATACAGAACACCTACAAAACACAACAGAGTAATCCTCAGTAGAGTCAGTCACAATTGTAGGCTTAGTACCGAACACCTACAAAACCATTCAGTTAATAAAAACTAAACAGAGTAATCCTCAGTAGAGTCAGCCTCAATTCTGGGCTTAGTACAGAACACATACAAATTCCTTCAATCAAAACAATCCCTAGTAGAGTCATCTCCAACAAAGTCAGTCTCAAACTGTCATTTAAGTCTCAAGCTTAAGCCTTGTACAAGTCAGTCAAAGTTTAGATCTTCTATACAGAAGTGAGACATGATTCATCTCTATAAAAGTGACATTTCTTCTATTACACCACATTCAAACATACAAACATTACCAATCATTTTCAAATTATTTTCCCATATAGGTGATGTAAGTGGCATGTTCTGTTGATTTCAAATTCAGACTTGTTGTCCTTCCCTAAAATGGTTGAAAATTGTTCTTTCATTCAAGAGATTGTGACTAGCATACTTGCTTCATCCAAGTAAGGTCCCCTCTCTTATGAAATGAACCTCTTTTCTGTCACTTCTCAAAATGTTTGTGGCGGAATAGTAGAGATATCTCTCTGTTAAGATGATAACTTGTCTCTTTTCTGTAAACAGAGATCAATTTCAGCTTCAACCTTGAGCTTGGAACAAGGCACACAAATTCAATCCATTTCCCTATTAGTTCCCCGAACTACAAAATCTCTGACTTCCATTAGGTATATGTAGGCATGAGGTTCATAGGAATCTTTGCAAGCAAACAAAACACCAAAAACAGTCAGTTCATTTGTCATTCTTTAATTCATTCCCTCTCCTATCACAAAGGAGAAACTTTCCCAATAATCAAGCAACAAAGAAACCAAATTTAAACACAAACAGCAAAGGGTTCCCTTAGAGTACTACGAATACTTAGGGTGCTAATACCTTCCCTCTATATAACCAACCTCATAGACCCAAAATCTCTATATTAGGTGAAATCCCCACACCTAAACACTTCAGGGTAGATTTAGATTTTTCCCCTTCCTCCTCGTTAGGATAAATTAAAATTTCTACTGTAAACCGCTCCCAAATTTCAAAGGACTGGTTGAAGGTCCCGAAAAAGGCGCGAACATGTGGCCTACCTCAAATATTTCACCGGCTTGAAATCCATTCGCGAGTGGAATTGGGGGGGCAGTGTGCTTAGTTTACATATACCACTACCTAAACAAAGCATGCAAGTGGACGAAAAAGCAGATGACAAGCTTGTGCACCCTACTTACGATAATTTCTAAATCCAACGATTATGTTACAAACTAATTTTTATTGTTTAAACTTGTTACTGATACTTTTTTTCTTATTGGTTTTCAGGGATGGATCCTGGCTCACTATTACCGGATCCATGGGTTTGCACGTTTCTAGTCCTACTCTCATGATTGGCCATATGCTTCCTGGTTTATCCCTAGAAGAGGGAATGATCATATCGTGTCGTACAGTGTGTACATTGATCGTACTCATCATGACTACATAAAATGAAGGTCATACGTTGCTCACATGAAGAAAGTTCCATTTGACCCCATTTTGTTATACTCTAGATGGTGAGCATGTGGGACCAACATCATATTCAGATATCTTCTTGAGCGGTGCATGAGGCATATTGGATGCATGCAGATCATTCCCAAGTCACCCTTCCAGGCTACTTCTATCAGTATTGTCCGCATAGACCTTGATGATATTCTGGCGGATTGGGAGAATCATCGGGTACTGGTGGAGTATCGGACTCATGAGGCCACCTCTCAATGGAGCTATGTTGAGGGGTACATGATATGGTTCTATAAAGTGTCACACCCTTACATGACACGGGACGCTCCTATGGCAACTAGACATGCTCATGAGAAGCTCTTGGAAGATCAACAGGAAATGGACGACCATGTCGTTGATGTGTTGTCGTGCTGTCAGGCCATTATGTGGCTTACACGTCAGGGCATCGAGTCCGAAGTGTTTGCGAGAGGTAGGGATGAAGTGGCCGGCCTAGCAGAGTCCATTCTTTCTGAGGCACGGAGTGCGGTGGCTTACCGTAGGCAGAAGAGAAACCAGAGTGTTAAGGTTAGCATACACGGTAGAGTGTGCCTTTTATTTGTATTTAATTTATTTTTAATGGATTTTGAGAATAATGATTGTACAAATATATTTGGTTTTTATAAATCATATTTGAGCATTAAGCCCAATAGAATTCATCCATTCCTTTCCTGAAATAAAGAGTGTTTATAGAAATACTTATGGATTACTCTAAAGAGATTATCACATCGACAACGTGAGTAAACTCATGATTCTCATCCGTCCTTGCTAAGATCTGCCAATGAAGTATCCGTTTGAACTCAAAATTTTTCACTTATTTGCATTTAATGTGAGTGAGGAAGCTATTAAGTTACTTATAGAGAAGAAGAAAATCTAAACAAAAAACCCTTGCTAAATCTTTGAAAGTGGAAAGGACCAAAGGAGTATAGAAGTAAGAAGGATGGGATATCTTTGTCCTTGCAGACCATAGGTATGTCTCAGAGCTAAAGGCATTAGAGTAGGAGTCAAGGATGTTATGGACCCATTGAGACAAACACTGCAACTGAAATAATCATGATTAGTGTAATAATGCTTTACCTCCACTATCTTTACCATTCAATTAGTATTACTTTTTCAGAATCTAACAGAATGAGGCAAATATTCCAATTGGTAATCATATTATTATTTCAAATGCATATGAAGAGTCTTGAAATTTGCCTTTGATACATATGAAAGTAGTAGAATTATACAACATTTTGTATTCTGTTCACTTTAGTTTTGTAATTTCCTGTGGAACACAAATGTATCACTTTTTTATCTGTTGTTCTGTTTTTCTTTTCCACATTTATAGTGTACTATTGTGAAATTGTCACTGGTTATTAAATAATAAGAGAATCTTTGTTCAACAAATTAATATATTTGGTCCAAAGATAAATGTTGCCTAATTATAAACTTGTATTTCTTTGGATGAGAAAATTATATACTTGTACTTGCCGACAATAAAATTAAGTATATTAGATTAGTTGACTACAAAGATAAATGGTGACTCACTTCAATCAGAAAGTCTATTTGTTTCATTTTTAAAAAAAATTAATTTTTATAATATTATATATTATTATTTGTAAGAAAATTACAAAATATTTTCTTTTTAAAAAGACTGTAAATAAAAAAAAATTGATTTAAATAATTTTTATGACATATTATTTTAAATATTTTATCATTTTGTTATAAATTTTTTTGGATATTAAAAATTACAAAAAAAAATTATTTAAATTTGAAACTATTTTAAATTAATATTTTTCAGACTCCCCAGAATTTTTAAGACATTAGATATAATATGAGTCAATTATGTTATAAAATTAATATTTTAATTATTCGTCTCTCATTCTTCATCAAACCGAATCAGCATCTAACACAACTTGTAGAAAAATCTAAAAAAATCAGAGCAACAATAGAATCACAAGAGAGAAAGAGGTTTTATTTTTGTGTAAAATTTTAAAACTAAAAATAGTTAATTTTGTAGGAGACATCAAATATTAGTTGTATGTGAATTAAATAGAGTATGTTAGTAAAAAAATAAACAATACATTAAAAAAACGTCTTAGAAAAATAAATTCGAAAACAAAATTTAAGATGATTTTATATCTAGAAATAGAGAGAGAGGAAGTATGTTTCAAGGGGTCAAAGGAAACAATATAGAATTATGCTCCCTATGCTATTGACTTATAAACAAATATTGCTTGAAAACCAAGAACCAAAAATATTCCATGTACATGAAACACACATTTCAACAACCAACTTAATCAATCCTCTTACTAACTTTAAAACCCTCTAAGTTTTAATCAATTCCAACCAACTTCAACTTCAACATCTACCTCATTTATCACACACACACACAAAAATTTCTCTCTTTTTTTTTCTCCAAATATGTCTAAAAATAATGTGAGAAAACAAGTTTTAGAAAAGAGCACAAATTTCAAAGATACACAAAAAATATTGAACCAAAGTTTTTTCCATAATAGAAATAATAACCTCAAGAAAGTGTACCCTATAGGGCTTCAAAAAAGCACTTCTTCACTATCTTTATCTTCAGTTTCATTATCTTTGTCACAAAACTCAAATGACTCTTCTCAAGCTGATTCTTTGACTCCTTTGGATGAAAAGATTTCATTGGCACTTCGTTTGATTTCAGCTTCATCACATGAAAGAAGAGAATCAACCGTTGCTAAAACTATACAACAACAACAGTCAAGTCCAGTAGTGATCACTGAGCCAGGGGAATTGAAAAGATGCAATTGGATCACAAAAAATAGTGGTATGGTCAATTTTATTAGTCATATATAAGAAAGTAACAAAAGGAAATAATTTAATCAATTTTAAATTAATTTTGATTATCATGCAGATAAGCTATACATAGAATTTCATGATGAGTGTTGGGGAGTTCCAGCTTATGATGACAAGTAAGTATACTATTTAGTCCCATCTTAAGTTATGTTTGGTTAATTACGATTGCAGTATGACAAATTAAATACAGGTCATTTTTTGTCATGGTTTAATTATGAAAAATATTTTACGAGACTATTTTTAGGCATACAGTTAAATTTTGGGTCCTCTGCTACTCCGTCTGCCTTACACGTCCTTAAAGACGGCTCTGACTATTATAATAATTAAAATTTGATTTTTGCTACTCCGTCTGCCTTACACGTCTTTAAAGACGGCTCTGACTATTATAATAATTAAAATCTGATTTTTGGTTTGATTCATGAAACAGTAAATTGTTTGAGCTGCTTGCAATGTCTGGTTTGCTCATGGATTACAATTGGACAGAAATTATAAAAAGAAAGGAACCACTAAGGTAACATTTTGTTTAACAAGTTATAGTTTTTTACATGTTCTTTTCTTTGTATAAAGTATATAATTTTTTTTTATGTAGAGAAGTTTTTGCTGGATTTGATCCTTACATTGTTGCCAAAATGGAGGAGAAGGAAATCATAGAGATAGCATCAAACAAAGCACTTTCTTTAGCTGATAGTAGAGTTATGTGCATTGTTGACAATGCCAAATGCATAATGAAGGCAAGTTCATAAACCATATATTCACATTTTTTTTCTTCTTATTTTATTAGTTTAGTTAGGAGATGAGTTTTGATGTAATGCAACCCTAATTTCGGGTTGGGTCAGGGCGTATTTTATCATTCCAACCCCAAGTCGTCCTAAAAAATCCATTTTCATCGGATTCAAGATGCGGTTAGGTTATCCCGCACATATCCATGCTCGTATATATAAAATAAGAAAACATCTTTATCGTAATTTCTATATTACAGTTATAAATTACTATTACTATAATAAAAAATTATATGTGTGTGCGCGAGCGAAAAAATAGGGTGAGTATCAACATTTATCATTGGCTCAATTTTTAAATTTTTAAAAAAAATTTAAATCAGTAAATTTTTCATGTCAAAGTCAGAGCGAGTACTCACAAATGTAAAACTCCTTTATTTTGTGAAGTTAAGACCGCATAGATATGTCCTCCTCTAACCTCGTCTAATAGAAGTCCCGTGTACTCGACCATCTTTTACTAAGTTTCTAATTAATTACTTGTTAATCTTTGTCAACAGGTTGTTAGGGAATGTGGATCATTTAGTAGCTACATATGGGGCTTTGTTAATCACAAACCAATAATAAACAAATACAAATACCCAAGAAATGTGCCACTAAGGAGTCCAAAAGCAGAGGCACTTAGCAAGGACATGGTAAAACGTGGATTTCGATTTGTAGGACCAGTGATAGTGCACTCTTTTATGCAAGCTGCAGGGTTAACCATTGATCATCTTGTGGATTGTTATAGACATAGTGAATGTGTAAGCCTAGCAGAAAGACCTTGGAGGCATATCTAACATACATACACTCATTCAATTTCGCAATTTTCAATTTGGTTTTGTTAGTGCAATTACTCAATTTTCCAAACATGTTGAGCAAGATACTCTTTCCGACCATTATTATAAGCAAAGATTCTCTTTTTAGGTTCAGTAAATAATGAATGTATTTGGTCTACTATGTAGACCAGATACACTCATTACTCAATGAACTTAAAAAGAGAATATTTGCTTATAATATTAGTCAAGAATGACACTAATGTTGTAATTTGTATAATTTCTATTTTTTCTTGTATATTTTGGGTTTTGGTTTTGAGTTGTGATATACAAACATAAAAATTGACACATTATCCTTGACATCATATATTTTCTTGGAGCTATATAATCAAATTATTCTTTAGTAGCATTCCTAGAAAGAAAGTGCCTATAGTAGGTATGGTGTATGGTCAAGTATATTATTACATACTCTAACCAACTTAACTATCAAATAATAAGCTAGTTAGTGAATTTTAACTAACTTAACTACCAGATAACAAACTAACTTGTATATACATTGTGAATATGCTAAGTATAGGAAAATTATTATAGAATGCCTTTGAAATTATAAAATATGGATAAGGAAATTCCAGGACTATTATCGGTCTTTGCTATTTCAGGACCTAAAATGTGATAAAATGACTGATGTTTAGAAGAGTAACTGCCATGATCAATATGACTTGAAGAACAATGCATAGTAGTATGTATACTTGATGCAGTAGGCTCATTTGGTGAAAGACCATAATGAGGCGAATTGGACGCGGTAAGCTGATTAGAACTTGAACTAGTTTCATGATTAAATTAAGGCATTAAAATTGGTCATATTTCTCTTGAATGAGATCAGAAACAACATGATCTTGGTTACACTTGTCAGGCATGGTAGTTACATTTTAATAGCCATGCATAGTGTTGCTAGATTCATTAACAGATGAGGTAGGTTTGTTCCCTTGTGAATGATATGTTTCTGGTTACAAATTTCAACACTGGCCATATCTATTATTGTGAGTGCAATATCTAGATTAATCTCGCCATTACCTCCATGATTAAATCATGTTCCATGACCAAATTTGAGATAGAAGTCTAGCATTTGAGATAGATAACTCTTGGCCTCACTAATTGGGAAAGTTCGTTACACAAGTGTCATTCTATTTAAGTGTATGAAAATCCAACCTTTGGAAAAATGTGACAATTGTGAAATACGGATATCAAACATCTCTTTACATACAGTTTATAGAGACGTCTAATATCAACAACTTTTATAAAAATAAAAAATAAAAAGTAGTCATATTTAAAATTCAGTTCTTATCCACGGAGATTTTTATAATTTCAACGGGCAATGGTGATTTTATTTTTTATTTTTTTTAATCAAGATAATATTAATGGAAAAACTAAGGGTTCTCCAATCTGTTTATACGATAAAACAAAAAAATAACCCGACAAAACAACAAGAATGAAAATTACCAACCAATTAGAGTTACGAAAGAAAATCCAATGGATCCTTAGTAAACTCGTAAACACTATAATTGGAGTTAATAATTTATCTCAATATCGACCATTTTCAAACTAAAACCTTTATATTCCAAACCGTATTATCAACTTTCCAACCATCATTCCTAAAACAAATTCTGTTCCGTAACAACCAAATAGACCAAGAAGTTGCCAACCAAACTACTCCCCATTTATCCTCCCTAACCTTTTTGTTCTTACAAAACAAATATCACTCCATAAAATGTGCAAAGCACTCCTCCTCAATACCAACCAGTTTTTCAATCCAAAGAGCAATCTCATTCCAAATAATCTTCACCACTTTACAAATCAAAATCACAAAAAGCACATTTTAAGGAGTTAGAATGAAAAGAAATACCTCTTTTGTTGGAAGTCTATTCACAAAAAGTCTCCAACCAAAAGCCTTGATTTTATAAGGAACCGCCATTTTCCAAATCCTGCCCAAAAACTCATCATACCTTTTCCGAGGGCCAAAAGGAATACGAAACCTAGCATAATATTGATAACAAGAAGCTACGGAAAATTCCCCTCCCGATTCCACGGACCAACTCACACTATCAACTTCGAACAACCCAAATGCAATATTGGCTAACTTAAAATGAAGAGAGGAAAGTGAAGAACAAATCTCCGGTGTAAACAAACTCTCTTTAATGCCAAAATCACCCCAACACCAAGCGTCTTGAATCCACCCCCCCCCCCCCCCATGCCACCAACCGAAACTTTTTTAAAGCAAGACAACGAATAAAGATCCGGAAACTCCTCCCTAAGAATGATTCCGCCCAACCACCTAGCATCCCAAAACGGCGTGTAAAAACCATTACCAACATTAAATTTGCCAGAAGCCACCGTAGGATCTTTCATTGAAGAAGCACCTATTTTGATAATATCCTTCCACCAAATAGATTGAGATTTAGAAGCTTTCTCCTTAACCTCTCCACAAAACACTTTCATGGAATTATCACCATAGCGAGCTCTCAAGACTTCAAATCAAAGATTATCATCACCTTGCAAAATTCTCCATCTCCATTTTTTAAGGAGGGCTAAACTAAAATCCAAAATATTTTTAAGGCCTAACCCCCCCCCCCCCCCCCCGGCCCAACTCAAAAGAAAGACAAATGTTCTTCCAACTCATCCAATGAATCTTTTTCTTTTCCTCTAAACCACCCCACAAGAAATTGTAAGTATCAGAGTGCGCCTAAGAGGGGGGTGAATTAGGTTTTCAAAGATTTATCCGGTTTTTAGAATACTTGTACTTATTTTTGGTTAAGTGTTTGAAGGTTTTTTGAATGGTTCTTTTCTTTTCTTGATAATAGTGATGAAAGCGGTAAATTGCGGAAAAGTAAAGAACACAATGATGTATACTGGTTCCCCTCACAATCCGAGAGGACTCCAGTCCCCTTTCAACATGAAAGAGATTTTACTATTGTTAGATCTTTGTACAAGCCTAAACCAAGACTCCTCCTACAATCTTCTAACAAAACCACCAAGAACAATCCTCTTGGATTTTTCACTAACTTGTTTCCAACAATCCTGGACAACAAGATCTCAACTACCAAGAACAATCCTCTTGGATTTACTATCTTGATTATGAGAACAATCCTCTCACTAATCAATAACCCTTGCTTCCAACAATCCTGGATAGCAAGTCAATAATAATGAATATATTTGAGTAGAAATGTTAATGAACATATATCAATCTATAAGATTGATCTTCTCTTTCAAGCAAGACAATTTACAATGATATAATAGTGCTCAAGTGTTTATGTATGAATGAGAAACTTTTCTAACAATGTGTAGAAAAGGTTTCAATGAAAGTTAAGTATGAAACACTTGTATGAAAATATATGATGAAAATATATGATCAAAAAGGTGGTAAATTGTAATGAAAGAGGTGTGATTTAAATTTGAAGTTTATGTTATTTATATAGGTATTTACACCCTTTAGAAAGAGTATAAAATGATCAACCAATGCAATGTTTAAGGTTTGAGAATATATTTTCGTTTGAGTGAAAACATGCAATGGAAAAACACACTGGTTCAGTAGGAACCGGTTCCTGCCTGGGACAACCCGGTTCCTGCTGAACGTTACAGCAGAAATATTCAAATTTTGAACTGAGGAACCGGTTCCCACCTAGGGACAACCCGGTTCCCCATAGTAAACCACATAATGCTGAAAACTGAGAATGCTGGGAACCGTTTCCCATCTGGGACAACCCGGTTCCTGGAACCTTTACTTAGGATTTTGACTTTGAAAAAGGTTTCAACAAGAGTTTACTTTGGAGTGAAACTTATACCATGCATATATAAGTTTGAGTATGTATGAATGGAAGTTTATATGATTTTTTTAGCACTAAAAAATATCAATGTAAAAGGAATTAGCTTGTACCATTATGACATGAAGATCAATCAATCAAAGCTAATCTCCATGAAATTTGCAATCTTGAACCATAGCTAATTTGATCCTTTTGCTCATCCTTTATTGATGTATACTCATGATAGTTGTCTTCATCAAAACATAGTGTTGTAGAAGCTTGCTTTCACATTCTCTCCCTTTTTGATGATGACAACCTTTGAAATATGAAGTGTAATGTTCTTATGTGAATGCTCCCCCAAAATTTGATAACTCCCCCTTGATCAAAGCTCTCCCTCGATTTATAGAGAATATTATTTCTTTGTGGCTGCAAATGTTAGAGACAAGCAAGCATACACATATACACAAATATCTTCTCCCCCTTTGTCATTTTCAAAAAGGATGGGAAAAAGATAAATTATTATAAAATATGAACACAATTAATTCTTTACCTATGAGTTTTACCTCATGAGTGACTTCATCAAACATTCATCTTTGATGAATATTATTTTGAAGCCTTTGTCACAAAGTTGGCTTTTGATTAGAAGATTTTGCTTTAGTCTTTCAACATAAAGTAAGTCTTCAATTGATATGAAATTTAGTACTCCAACTTTGTCAATGCCAAGAATTCTTCCTTTAAGGTATTCCCCATATGTGAAATCACCCTTGGACTTTATAACTAGATTTGAAAGTTAGTTTAAGTCTTCCATCAAATGCTTAGAACCACCACTTGACAAAAACACCATAGATTTTAAGTGGTCCTCAAGCAAACCTACAAAACAAATTAAGTTTGATTTGGTACCCAATGTGCTTTGGGTCCATCATAGTTAGTTCCTTTCTTCACCCATACATAATGTCCACTAGGAACACTAAAGTTCCTTACATAACAAGCATTGGGTGTGTGACCAATAATACCACAATAAAAACAAGTAGGTTCAAAGTTACTTCTATATCTAGAAGGATGAGATTTCTTTTTAATAACTTTCTTCTTTTTAGGATAATGTTGCATTACTTTAGGCTTGATCACTTTCTCTTGAATTGGTTGGTTACTAGCCTTGACAAAGATAGTCTTGTTGGATCTTGGTTTATCAAATCTAGAAAAACCAAGTCCGCTCTTATCATTGGAGTATCTTTGTGTGCTAAGAACATTTTCCAATCCAATTTGCCCTTTTTCATATCTTTCTAAAACACGCTTTAATTGGAAAACTTTGAAGGAAATTGATTCGCAATTCTTGCATGCAACATTATCTTCTTGAACACTAATCATTTTTCCTTTGTCATCTTTATGTTCTTCTTCAATTATCTTAACCTTCTCTTCTAAAGATGATATTATTTTCTTTTGAGATGAGATAGTTTTATAGAGAATTTTGCATTCTTTTAATAATTCATCTATTGCACCTTGTGCATCAATATTATAAAGAGAAAATTCATTACTAACCTCATCGTCTTCATCATCGGAGTGGTGGGTTGCTACCAATGCAAGATTCACATGTTCTTCATCTGAAGATGAACTTATTTCATTGTCATCCCATGCTACATATGCTTTCTTTGATTTTTTATCCTTATTTTTCTTGAAGTATTTGTTCTTCTTTTCAAGTTTAGGGCATTCACTTTTGACATGTCCTCTTTCTCCACATTCAAAGCATTTAATCTTCCTTGTTGGTGCTTCCTCTTTAATGATCTCCTTTTTCCCTTCTTTTCTTAGAAATTTTTCAAACTTTTTGATAAACTCATTATCTTCTTCACTAGTGGATTCATCCTCTTGATTGCTATCATGATGATTGACTCTTGTCTTCAAGGCAATATCTTTTGAATCCTTTATTTGAATTTCATGCGTTTCAAGTCTTCCGAGTTCTGTTTCATATTCTTGAAGTTTACCGAACAAGGTTGCAGAAGTCATCTTTGATAGATTCTTTTTCTCGGATATCGCCGTTACTTTCGGTTGCCATTCTCTTGTTAAAGATCTAAGCACCTTTAGATTTAGTTCTTCGGTAGTGAGGGTCTTACCAAGTGCCTTCAAGTGATTTGTCAAATGAACGAATCGTTTTTGCAATTCGAGAATAGTTTCTCTGGGCTTCATTCTAAACAGTTCGTATTCTTGACTTAAGGTATTCAATCTTGATCTTTTAACTTCGGTGGTACCTTCATGAGTTTCTACAAGAGTATCCCATATTTCCTTTGCTGTTGTACATGCAGATACTCGGAAAAATTCATCCATACTAAGAGCACCTTGAAGAAGATTGATAGCCTTTTTGTCAGCAAGAACCTTCTTTCTATCATCATCATTCCATGAAACTTTAAGCTTTGTTGATTCAACACCATCGACAACAGTTGTAGGAACAAAGGGACCATTTTGGACTGCTTCCCATACTTCTTCTCCTTGTGCTTCTAAGTGAGCCTTCATTCTAATTTTCCAAAAGTCAAAATATTCACCACAAAACAATGGAGGCTTGTTGTTAGAACCACCATCTCTGAAAACCGGATTTTGATTTGCGGAAGCCATTCTGGATCTTTAGGAACAAGTTACATATAACTTGCTCTGATGCCAAATGTAAGTATCAGAGTGCGCCTAAGAGGGGGGGTGAATTAGGTTTTCAAAGATTTATCCGGTTTTTAGAATACTTGTACTTATTTTTGGTTAAGTGTTTGAAGGTTTTTTGAATGGTTCTTTTCTTTTCTTGATAATAGTGATGAAAGCGGTAAATTGCGGAAAAGTAAAGAACACAATGATGTATACTGGTTCCCCTCACAATCCGAGAGTACTCCAGTCCCCTTTCAACATGAAAGAGATTTTACTATTGTTAGATCTTTGTACAAGCCTAAACCAAGACTCCTCCTACAATCTTCTAACAAAACCACCAAGAACAATCCTCTTGGATTTTTCACTAACTTGTTTCCAACAATCCTGGACAACAAGATCTCAACTACCAAGAACAATCCTCTTGGATTTACTATCTTGATTATGAGAACAATCCTCTCACTAATCAATAACCCTTGCTTCCAACAATCATGGATAGCAAGTCAATAATAATGAATATATTTGAGTAGAAATGTTAATGAACATATATCAATCTATAAGATTGATCTTCTCTTTCAAGCAAGACAATTTACAATGATATAATAGTGCTCAAGTGTTTATGTATGAATGAGAAACTTTTCTAACAATGTGTAGAAAAGGTTTCAATGAAAGTTAAGTATGAAACACTTGTATGAAAATATACGATGAAAATATATGATCAAAAAGGTGGTAAATTGTAATGAAAGAGGTGTGATTTAAATTTGAAGTTTATGTTATTTATATAGGTATTTACACCCTTTAGAAAGAGTATAAAATGATCAACCAATGCAATGTTTAAGGTTTGAGAATATATTTTCGTTTGAGTGAAAACATGCAATGGAAAAACACACTGGTTCAGTAGGAACCGGTTCCTGCCTGGGACAACCCGGTTCCTGCTGAACGTTACAGCAGAAATATTCAAATTTTGAACTGAGGAACCGGTTCCCACCTAGGGACAACCCGGTTCCCCATAGTAAACCACAGAATGCTGAAAACTGAGAATGCTGGGAACCGGTTCCCATCTGGGACAACCCGGTTCCTGGAACCTTTACTTAGGATTTTGACTTTGAAAAAGGTTTCAACAAGAGTTTACTTTAGAGTGAAACTTATGCCATGCATATATAAGTTTGAGTATGTATGAATGAAAGTTTATATGATTTTTTGAGCACTAAAAAATATCAATGTAAAAGGAATTAGCTTGTACCATTATGACATGAAGATCAATCAATCAAAGCTAATCTCCATGAAATTTGCAATCTTGAACCATAACTAATTTGATCTTTTTGCTCATCCTTTATTGATGTATACTCATGATAGTTGTCTTTATCAAAACATAGTGTTGTAGAAGCTTGCTTTCACAGAAATTACCTTGAATACTCGTGAACTCTTTGACCATATTCGACGGCATTTTGTAGAAAGACATTGTGAAAATAGATAGAGAACAAAGAATCGAGTTCAAGAGAGTAATCCTACCTCCAAGATTAAGAAAACGATTTTTCCACCCTGATAAGTGTTTCTTCATTTTGTGTAAAAGAGGAACCCAAGACGAATAACTCCTCGGGTTGACGCCAATCGGGATACCAAGAAAATTAAAAGTACTAGCATCCATCCTACAAGAAAGAACATATGAAGCGGCTTCCCAAAAATTGCTATTAGAATTAATATCAATCAATTTACTCTTGTGATAATTAATGTCGAGCCCCAACACTAAGTATCATCCGCAAATTGAAAAATATTAACCATACACCTCTCCTTAAAGGCAATACCGCAATAGTCTCCAATCTCTATAGATTTCTTCACTAACCCCGTCAAAGCCTCCGCTACCAAAACAAAGAGGAACATTGAAAGAGGGTCACCATGCCTCAAACCTTTTTCCACCCCAAACTCTTTAGTAGGACTACCATCAACCAACACCGATATTTTTGCTTTGAAAAATCAAAAGATCCATCCATCTTCTCCATATCAAGCCAAAACCCATTTTCTCCATCATAATTCTTAAAAAATTTCAATTCACTCTATCGTACGCCTTCTCAAAATCCACTTTAAAAAGAAGACAATTCCTCCCCTCCTTTTTAGTATAATCTACCACTTCATTAGCCACCAACACTCCATCAAATAATTGACGGCCCGGCACAAAAGCACTTTGCACGGAGAGATAATGGAATTCAAGACCTTCTTTAATCAACTTGCCAAAAGCTTCGCAATTGCTTTATACATGCACCCTATTAAGCAAATAGGTCTATAATCGTCCAACGAAACCGAATTTGGAGATTTCGGAACCAAAGTCAAAAAATAAGAAGCCACCGCTTTAGATAACTTCTCCGATGTGGAAGCAATTAAAAAACCACACGAAATCCTCTTTAAGAAAAGCCGAACAATTTTTTATAAATAAAAAGGAGTATCCATCCGGTCCCGAACTCTTAGAAATCCCACAACCCCAAATAGCCTTTTTAATCTCCTCCTCTTGAAATGGATTCTCAAGCCCTTTCCGCTCCTCCAAACTAAGCCTCTTGAAAGGAATCCCTTCCAACACTCTCCTAACACTTTTCGTTTCCGAAAATTTTCCCCCAAAGTGACGCCACGTCTCCTCCTTCACCTCTTCCACCGACTCAAATAAAGAGCCCCAAAGAATTAATAGGACCAATATGACTATGTCTTCTCTCCTTCATGACCTTATGAAAGAAACTACTATTATAATCCCCCTCCTTTAACCATTTGACTTTAATTTTTGAGCAAGCATACTTTCTTTAATTCTCAAATTCAACTAAAATCTACTAAACGCTTCTTTCCTCTCTAAAACAATCTCGAAGAGATTGTCATCTAAATCCACTTCCAATCTCTCATCCCCAAAATTAATAGCCTTCACATTCTCCTCCACTTCCAAATCTATCTTACCAAACACATTCTTGTTCCACGACTTTAATCTTCCTTTTAGAATTATAAGTTTTTCTTTCAAAATAAAATCTCCTCTACCCTCCACCTTAATCTCTTTCCACTCCTTCTCCACAAAAGGCATAAAAGATTTAAGCGAGAACCATTCATTGTTGAACTTGAAAGGTTTAGGGCCTTAATTTTTATTATCCAAAACAAGCCAAACGGGACAATGATCTGATATGTCTCTATCTCTAATTTTTTGACCAATCACACGCCATCTACCAACAATTGTATCTGATAAGAGAAACCGATCTATACGATTCGTAGATTTTCCATCTCCACTATACCAAAAAAAATTCTTTCCTTTACACAGAATATCCACCAACTCACTTTTCTCAACAAAATCCGAAAAAGAATTAATATCTCTTAACTCAAATTTGAGAATAATGTAAATGAAATTGTTATGGTTTAAAAACTCTAATGAGGTTAGTACCTCTTAATTGTATGGCTTATGAGGTTAAGATTCAACAGCTCATGCGTACGAAAAATAGCATCGGCTATACTGGATATATAGCACCACTCATTGTCTTAGGGGGTTTTGGAAACTCTATTAAAATTGAACCTGATGTAGAGGAATCACTTATTGTTTCTCTTGGTTCACCAAAACATTGTTTCTTAAAGGAGTTTAAATTGGTAACCTAGATTTTTAATCCATAATTGTTCACTGACATAACTAATAGTTAGTATATGTATGTTAAACCCACCTTAGGTAAACATGATATAACGGATTGCCAAAGTATAATCACATCTTTTATAAAACGAGTTTTTTCTTAACAAATGTGCTATAAAATTATTTTCTACACTAGTGGATATTTACATATAGAATCAAGAATCAATGCATAACACTTTAAGACAAACAATTACAAATCTTTCAAATATTTAACATCTCATTTCCACTCACGTAGGTGAGGTGCAATCAATTCATACCCACTAACTACCACAAGTGAATAGAACTCAAGTATTCATTATCTACCCTACAATTTTATTGTACAGCCAAAAATGAAAACACAACATGTAGGATCGTGAACTAGGTTGTTTCCTATGTTACTTTCATGGTATGTATAATATCTATGAATTAACAAAAACTGGTACTGAAGCAGACAAAGTACACTCCTCCATCTCTATGGAAAATCCATATATTCCATCACTTCTTCTCCTACAGGACATCACTCCATGAAAAAAAAAATTGTATCCATCCCTTTTCCTGGCCAAAGTCATCTTGCCTTCTGCCACTGAATGTTGGCATCAACTCTATATCTAAAGAACACTTGAGAAGAAAATGACCAAAAATCGTCCAACTCAAATACAGACAACCCATTATCTTCTCCCTTTTTATCTATTTACATCAAATGATCATTTACTTCTTTTTGTTTTCTAGTGATGTTTTGTCCATGTTTCATAAGTCAATCCTTTAAACTCACTTTTATTAATGAAGAAACTTCAATAAATTTGTTGAACAAAAGGAAACCCCAACTCCTCACTCATGCCACTAAGTTGGTCCTCTCATCTGAAGAACGGGCAGAATTGAAATCCACACACACTAAATTGAACTACTATGGTTACACCAAATAATGTGGGACTTTAGGATCTTTTTATTACACTCCCTCACGCTCAACATTCTTTTTGGGCTTGGTATGTGAATATTAATGGTGGGCGGCCCATAGTCCGATCAATAGGCTCTTTTTATTATTATTATTATTATTGAATCTTTAGAATCTTTTTATTATTATTGAATCTTCTTCCATTAATGAGGACATGCTCTAAATTACTGGAGAATTCAACAAATATCAAAGAAATATCCCACGTCATAGTAAGAATCCCACCAAAAGCTACATAAGGTATATACGAGAAAACCCATTTTATTAGAGCCCTGCAACTCGACACCAACAAATTTCTCCACAACTTCTCATTTAGTCTTTTGAATGCAAACAATATCAAATTTCTTAGTTCTTATCATGTTCTAACTTTCCTTATTGTTTGCAACTCTGCAAAAACCTCTCACGTTGTATGATAAAATCTTCATGGTTAACTCACTACATCCATGAAGGTAACTCGTGATATAAAACGCAACGGAAAACAAAAAAATTAATTGATCCTTACGAAAGGACAATGATCAATGATAGATTTATTATCTCTTATGGCAATTAGTTGTTGATGAAGAACCCGGAGAACGATCACGAGCGATGAACAACAACGCCTCTAATTAGTTCACACAAATAGAATATCTTCAATCTCATTGCTAGATGCTACAAATGAAGACTTTGAGCGTTTGTGTGTCGTTATATATATATATATATATATATATATATATATATATATATATATATATATATATATATATATATATATATATATATATATATATATATATATAGAGAGAGGGTTTTAGAAACCGAATATTAAGTAGGAAGCATCAGGATAAAGTTTTTATTTATAGAATTGGCTGGGTAGAATGCAAGTTGAACAAACTCAATTAAGTGCAGTGTATCTTACAATATACTGTATTCCACTTAAGTGCATCATACCTTACAGTTTTCTGTATTTCACTTTAGCGCATTGTGCCCAACGATGTTTCATATTCCACTTAAGTGAATTGTACCTTACGTTATTTTGTAATTTACTTATGTGCATCGTACCTCACGGTGTTCTATATTCCACTTAAATTCATTGTAGTTTACGGTATTTCGTAGTTCACTTAAGCGCATTGTACCTTATGTTGTTGCGTATTCCACTTAAGTGCATCGTACATTAAAGTTTATGTAATTCTCTTAAGCACCTTATAATTTATGGTGTACCACATTTCTCTAATCAATGATGATGATGCTTCACAAGACCGCATAATCAAATGACCATCACTTATTCTTTTTCTCTCTCGTTGATTTGTTTTTATGTATGTGACCCTGTAAATTTTCCTGATGTTGACAATTATACTAAATCACGCATTTAATATAATAAATATTAAACAGTATCTAACAACAAGTCACTGTTACCCCAGCCTAAAAAATATCATGTGATCTGACAAAATTTTCTAGTGATAATGTTTATGCGTATAATTACCATTTTTTCCTCATGTCTAAATTGAACACAAAGCATAAATCGTATCACCCTTATCCAATTTAATTTTGGACCCTTAGACATATATCTTGTTGCGAAAGATGGCCAAATTTCATCTAGATCACTCATTCCCTCGACAAGATTTGTAGAGCACCCATCAACCATCTTTATGGTCATCCTGTTACGAACAATGTTTGATTGACAATAAAGTACTCGACTCTACATTTATGGTCCACAATAGTTTCAGATCGAAGGATGGTATACACCATTATCACCTTGAGAATAACTTATAACACTTACACTACATCTTATGTTGTATTCTCATGGTGGATCAATCCTACATAAATATTCCACCTTATATTCATATCTATATGAAGAATTGATAACTTTTATATATGATCCATAAGATATGTTCATGAGAATATTCATATAATAGTCACAATGTTTTAACATTATCCTACTTCCCAATAAAACTTGACTATGAATACTTTAAAAATAGTGTCATTATATTTAATAATTAAGTCACATTTAATGTTTCATTAAATAGTAATTATTTTATGGACATTATTATTTTTATAAAAACAAACATAACAAATAAATATCTTATTATTATTATTAATAATAAATAATTCGCTATAAATATCAAGTTCTAATAAAATTAATGGTCTCTAAAACTTACATAACATCGTTTCCTTAATCTCCATCAATACCATCTTTCCTTTTATGACCTTCAATTCTTTTCCTCTACCCTCAAGAACAGATGTTTCATGAATACTATCCAACTTTGATTCTTTAAAATCAACACAAATAATTTGTTCAAAATTCAACATTTATTATCCTGAAATTCTCTTGTACCTTCACCAAGTTCTCTAAATCTCAATTATTTGAATTTGAGGATTTTTTTAAAACACGAATTTGAACTAATTTCTTAATTAGATCAATCTAAAGAAGGTTAGCGTGCTTTGCGTGGTCTTCCTTTTTTTTTTTACTTTCATCATAACTTTCAACTTAGCTTTATGTGCCTCAACGTAATTAGGTTATTTTTAATATCCTGACAACTATTACAACAAAAATATGTGTTGTGGTTGCCAAACAAGGACGATGAAGGCAAGGGTGGTGAGCTAGGTATTGATTTAGTATGATGTGAAAGAATGAGTCTTAAAACAAAGGAAGGTTGAACAAACAACCCATGTCAAATCGGTTAAACAAACAACTCATGTAAAATTTAATTTTCTACATTGATTATAAAATAAACCGATGTCAAATACCATAACTAAGCACGTAATAGATGAAATCTATGTTTGGAATTACAAGAGACAAGCCACCTAACATCGAAGCAAAATATCTAGCTTCTTAAAAGTCACTTTGAAGTGGGACGTGAGAATTCAGTTGTACACACCAAACCAAATGAATGCTAAACTTATATTTGTAAATAGGTTTTCTTTCTAACTAATCTTAGCCTATGTTTGGAAACGTGGTGGGCACCACCTCACGTTTCACACCCCTCTACCCGTGAATTTTAGAAATTACTATCGGTAGCTTTTAGAAAACGTGTGTCTCCGTTATGATTTTTTCAAAACTTTGAACATAAATTAATTAATCTTAACAGAATTGAATTTACCATGATTAATTTTGTGTTTAGATACATTTATATAAAGTGAGTTGAACAATAAAATTTTAGTGTAAAAATCATTGCACAATTAGATTTTTCTACAAGAATCAATGCACAATTAATTTTCTACACTAGTGTGTTACCCTTCATTTTCAGCATAATTAGATTTTTACATCAAGAATCAATGCACAACACTTTCAGACAAACAATTACAAACCTTTCAAAAAAAAACATAACATCTCATATCTATTCATGTAGGTGAGGTGCAATCAATTCATGCCCACTAGTTACCAGAAGTGTATGGACAAAAATATTCATTGCCTACCCTACAATTTTATTGTACAATCAAAAAGAAACACAACTTGTAGTTGTAGTAGAGTGAACAAGGTTGTTTCCTATGTTACTTTCATGGTATATAATTTAGAGATTGGTAGGCATCGTTTAGTTCCTCCACACAAAAATCCTTATAAAAATGAGACGGACAAAATTGAGAATGTATATTTAAAATTTTAATTCATTTTAAAAAAATAGAGTACAGAACAGAACAAACATACGGATTTTATATCTCTAAAGAGAAATGGCGCAAAAAACAGACAAGTAAAATAAGTATATTAAGTACAAATCTAAAATCTTATCCCGTCACACAATAAAATACAAATAAAACGAATATGTTTGACAGGTCGGATCCAATGACACCCTAATATAATGTAGCAATAACATGGCTTCTATTCTCATAATGATGAATCATAAGTTTGCTCAACTTAATAAAACTATCTATAAAACCGTTATGTCACTTTGCTTTAACATGTTAATTAAGGGGACAACAAGACAAGATTGATTCCCACTCATCTTTTGTCTTTTATTCCATTTCATCTTAGGTGCATAGTCTATCATTATATCTTGCAAAACAAACCATTAAATTAAAATCTTCACTATAAATTTAATGACTCGCATTGCCTCATTGGCCAGCTTCGAGACAAATTGTAATATAATATTACAAGAAATACGTACATTATTTATAGAAATACGTACAGATGGATTAGGCTTCCACGTATTTAAATGTTATCTTTCAATTTCACTCAAGCATATCTCCAACAACAATAATTTAATTTGATTGTACTACAATACAAAGTAAACTGTGTACTTTTTTATGTACATATTTGTCATTTGCTTAACTTGAGGATGACCCTAAAATACAAAATAGATTTTTTACCTAATAAACAATTTCGAAAAAAAGTACTATCTTTGATACACTTGCATTTTATTCTTGACTGAGTATATATATCTTTTACAGTTGAGTTAGATCTATCTTCATTGGTTTTTTTGGTGTAGTTGACTATCATGTTAGTCTAACCTATTAAAAGTCTTAAGCTCGAGTTCATACGAATACATGTTTTTTTATGTATTCACAGAACAAATTTAAAAGTTACTACCGAAATATATTTTTTTACCAATAATAGTTTTATTTAAAAAGTTAGATGAAAATTTAAATGGATTTTAGAGACTTAAAAATGAATTTTAAAAATCGTATGATTTTTACCTATGCAGAAGTAAACCTGAATATATGACATGTAAGTTCAACAAAAAGATATTAAGTGTTTTTAATTTAGATGTGAAAGTTGGAGATCATATTATACCATAAGTCACACGATTTAAGAATGTTGAATTTGTAATGCAAAACCATAGGGAAATAGAAGGAGATATAAATCATCAAATTCAAACTAAATGGCTGAAATGGAAGAAACCTTCATGAGTTTTATGTGACACAAAACATTATAGCGAAAATTTCATGTAGCAGACCTTTAAGAAAAAACTTGATTGTTGGTGTCGATTTCAAATGACAACAAAAGCCACATAGATAACATCAAAAAGAAAAGGTAATTCTACACACTTTGATTGCACCGCAAAAGAAGTTGTATTTGTTGAGACGGCAGAAAAAAAAAATAATAGAGAATGTGGATGACAGCCAATTATAAAAACATTGGTGACAAATGTATGTGACTCATAAATACAAATACCTACGGCATGTTTAGCAAGAGCAACTTGGAAGCAGCATGTTCTCACAAGAAGCCAACAAAAAAGATCACTGTTTTCATGATTAAGATGGGCTCCAAACTCATAATCGAATGCTCCAACCCCACCATGATGCTGCTTTATATTAAAAGTGATTAAAATGCATCACACATGTTATCTACAAATCATGACTTCATCTAAAGTCTAAACAAACAGTTTGTAACCATATAATATAATAATAATTCATTTTTCCATTATAATATTTGCCTTAGAGAAAACTCAACCTCAACCAGAATCATTCCTTTTGAACATCTGCTTCATCAGAGACAGAATACAGACTGAGAGTGTATATAGAGTAATGCATTAATGTAGCAAGATATTGATGTGTATATAAGTAATCAAATCAAAACGAAAAAGGAAACAGAGGCTTTCATTTATATACATATAAGTTTCATTTCACAAATTTATCCTACAAGTTATTTATCAGACAAAGCCTTCAGAGGAAAAGAAGAAATAAAAAATGAAATCAAAATACAAGCATTATCTACAGTAGTTCTTCCGGCACCTATTCAAATATCATAAACCAGAATTATCCTAACAACAACCTATAAACCCTTATTATTCGTCTATAGTGCTCTCTATCTATCATCATACCAAAGTATTGCTCAACTTCAAAACTGGCACGAGGTACCAAGCCTCTGTATCTGTCTCTGACCTATGGTTATGGATTTCCTCTTGGAAAATGCCGGGTACAACAGTTCTTGAAACTTGTCTAGAAACATTGTCCATTGATCTTCAGTCATATCTGCCATGCTCACAAAGCTTATGCTTGCAGGAAGCTTCTCATTGGCACTCCTACGACCAGATGATGTATTCCCGTATTGGCCATTATCTGCTTTTCCTCCTGAATGCTTCTGGTGTTTCTTGCTTGCCTCACTTAACATGATGTTTTTCAGTGACACGGAAATTTCAGAAACCTTTGGGAGTTTTTGGCGAGGAGGAAAAGTGACAACTTTAGGATATTTTCCATCACCTTCTTCTTCCTCCTCCTCCTCAATGCTCTCGTAAAATTTGGAAAACGGGTTACGACCATACCCACTTCCATGTCCAGGCTGAAAAGGTGCTCTAGTTAGGGAATTGTCCATTGTCATCTTCATACCAGTTTCTGACCCAGCTACATCACAGTCTATATCGAACAGGAATTCATCATCTTCCAGGTCAGTCCTTGGAGATAGCTCTTCCTTTTCTGCCAACAACTTCCTTGCTTCCAAACAAACAACCTCCAGTTCACTGGGTTCTTCCTCGCCACTACGGAATTCCCTAGTCATCATCTCACCAATTTCAGCAAGGCACAGTCCATAAGCAGCAGCTTCCTTGAGGAAAATGGTGCAGAGTAATAAGACTCTCAAACAGGCTTCACGAATCATAGGCAGTTCCTTACGTAACATCTCACAATCTCGAGCAGGATTGAGATTTTTTATATAAGAAAGCTCGTCCTCCGAGAATGGAATTGAAGCCTGAGGCCAATGAATCCACTCGAAGTATGGGTCCTCCAAAGCTTCTGGCAGGCAAAGCCCGTGATCGATAGGGATTAAATCCACTTCACCAAAAGCCCCAACTTTTCTAACTAACAAATTGCCACCATGTCTATCTGTGTTAAGAATCCTAATGTCTAATATCCCTATACGATGCACAGCAGTAACAGGGAAACTAGATGTCCCATAGTCACTTGCATCAAAATCATGAGGTATGAACTGCTGCAGCGATGCAATCTTGCTAACCAGCTTCTTTTTCTGGATGTTTTTCCCATTGACTCCATCATTGATATTGAATATTGAGTGAGTAATCTTCACTAAGGCAGTTGCAGGTACTCTGGCAAAATGACCATAATCAAGAAGATAAGCTGCAACTTCCCTGTAGCCGGTTTCACCAACCCGAACTGAACGTTTCAAACCAGGTTGTCCAAGAGCTTTACCAACAAAACCTTTTGGATTATTTGGGGCAAAAGGCTCCTCATCTGTTGGTTTCACAATTGCAACACTCTCGCCTCTTCTGTTCAGGAAGTAATATGCACCCCCAAGCCCACCATGAACTAGAATTGGTTCTATCCCAATCTTCATTGCCTTCACAATGTCCTTGACCATATGCTTCATTATATCCAGGTTGCTTGATTGCCCTAATATCTCAATAGGACCACTCTTGTCACTTTGCTGCATATCTCGCCCAGTGGGTGAGAGGCATGGAGTGGATGAACTTCGATGCATAAGGTTACGTGTAAGAAGAAGGGCAGTATCGTTCCGAACATAACTAAGGTCATTCTTCAAGACAACATCCCCAAAAGTAAGAGAGCTCTCTTCGGTTGGGACATTAAGTGCAATCTGCAACCTCTTCTTCACAGTATGTGCATTGTCACTACGATCCAATTCCATGCTCAAGACACACCCAGTTTCAGTTTGCACAAAAACCCTTCTCTTGCCAGAAGGTTGCCTCCCTTCCATTCTCTTACTTTCAAGGTACTCCCTACCAAGCGGACTACGGAATAAAGCCACAGCCATCTGAGTTTGAACAGGGCTATCTGATTTACGAGACATGTGTCGGGGCTAGGATTGGGTAGTTTCGGCAGATGGCAACAGAGGTGGCAGTGGAATAAAGCTTCTTCTGTCCCAAGAAGTCGCCAAACTCCAAAGCCAATGACACTTGTATGAAACCAATCTCTAGAACCCCAACGATCATTAATGTTGACAAAAGTATTAAACCACACAAGTTCCCAGAGCAAATGAATTGAAGGACTAAGGCAAGATTGGAGATAGACACTAGCTGACAGCTACATTGATGCCATCAGGAGACAAGGTTTATAGGACAACAAAAAACTGCAAATTCATAAGATTCTATCAAAATTCTCATCATAACAATACAAATCTGTAAGAATAGTACAACAAAAAATCCTAAAATCATGAACAGCAAGCAACAGATCAAATCAATTAGTACAACTCAAAGTACTCACAACTACAGTCAATGTGCTAATATGGAAAGACATTATTCTACAAAACTCACAGATTTAACACACTGTTCAGTTTTAATAAGAGTGTCTGCAGATTCAAATACCGTTAATTTTATCACTTCATCACCTTTTCTATCACAAGTATTATTCGATTACCTAATTAATTACACTTTAAATTCAGACCAAATCTATATAAAACGTTTACAATTAGATTATAAGATCAGTATCAATGATAAATCACCCGTTATGTTTTGCCAGAGATAGCCAGAGAGATTAATCCTGAGGCATAGAGATCCCCAAATTGGACTTGATCTCCCCCAACAAAACCTTCACCTTCACCACTTAAAAGACATGGATCTGAGACAACATGCTTAGTAACATTGATTGGTCAATATTGAACATTGCATTACATAAGCTGCTTGTTACAAATCACATTAAAAATATAATAACACACAAACAAATTGTAAACTAAACCAGAATTAATAAACTTACGAATAACATTTTGAATTCATATAGAAAAAAACTATATATTTTTACAAGTTATTAATTTGAATCCAAAAACACGTTCAATCTAAAATTATTTTTACTTTTTTGGGGATTTCAGCTTCTGTATGAACAGGTACAGATGTAAGCTCTAACATCTAGTGATCATTTCACAATTCCAAAATCAACATCATCATTTATCCAAAACAAAAACATGCAACACCAATTCGAAGAACATCAAAGAATCTAACAGCACTAAAAAACACATGCTTCGATTCATTTCCAGCAAAGAAAATTTTACAGAAAAAAAAAAAGAAAGAAGAAAGATCCATCGCAATACCTCGTGATTATTGGATCAAATTGAACGATGGAAACAAGAAATCAACGGAATGAGAGAAATTCTTGACTACGCCATTGAGCTTGAGCTCCAGCAATGCTAGATCCGAACAATCGAAGAGAATTAACCGTCGAATTGTTCGGATAAACCGAGGGAGAAACGAAGAGAAAATCGTATGAGAGAAGACTCGTCCGAGTTGGCTCAGAACTCAGAGATATCTAACGAACTGCAACGAAAACGAAACCCTCTCTTTCTCTTTCTCTCACTTTCTTCTTCTTCGTTTTCAGATAAATGATTCTGAGAAAAAGAATGAGAACGTTCTTTAACCCAACGCGTGAAGTGTGGTTAACAAATCTAACCGTGGTTAGGGAGCTTGACCGTCTTGAGGAAAATAGAAGAGTCTAGAACATGGAATATGGACCGTGAGATGATGGAGAAGAGATATTAGCCGTTGATTTGAGGGCACGTGGAGAGAATAGATTGGGAAAGTCACGTGGGAGTGGCAGATAGTAAATGGGGTGGGAGGTTTTGTCACAGTTTTCAGGACCAATCTGACCGTGGATCTATGAATGAGCAGAGTGAATTTGTCTGTGTGGAAATGACGATATTGTCCTTATGACCAGATTCACTTTTTCCGCTCTTTAGAATGAAGAAGATACAGTGATCGTAGTCATGTTCTTGTGTCTCCCTTTTATAAAGAAAGTCTTTTTTCTAATTGTGTATTTTATATCAGTCTCTCTGATTTTAATTATAAATCAGTTTTAAAAAATATATTATAAATTGTTTTACAATATCAATGTTATTTTTTTATTATATTCTATTTGTTATTTTTTCTTTTTTAATATATACGAAAGACAATTTTATAAAATTCTTTATAATTTTTCTTTTTCGTATACAACAATTATTATTATTATATTTTTAATACGTTTACTTATAATAAAAAAAACATAAAAATTATTTATTGATTTTAAATACAAAAGTTATGTTTTATTTTATTCAATACATTATTTTATCTTATATATAAAAAATTTGTTTATCAGATTCGTTAAATAACTAATGTATTTGTTCTAGAAAGAGACCAGATACATTAATCGTTTAATGAATCTAATATTTGTTTATAATAAAGTCCATATTAATATGAAAGGCTATTTTGGTCGATACATAAGAATTAAAAAAAATAGTTTTAATTGGAATATTTTTGTAAAATATGTAATAAATATATTATGTAATTTAAGGAAAAAATTAGAAGAGGATCTTACAACATTAAGTTGAACTCAATGATGCTCACAACATTCTAGAATCAATTACATCTAATATAAACTATACTTTTAATCAGAGTCCTCTCAAGTAATATTGAATTTTAAAGCAAACTATGAGAATTAAGACTTTTATAAAATTAATTTTTATATAAATAATTTAAATAAATTTTATTTTTATAACTTTTTGAGATGTAAAATTATTTATTAAATTATCTTAATCAATTTCTTATAAAAAAGTAAATTTCAATAGATAATAAAATCAATTCATCTAATTTTTGTAAAGACATTGTTAATCTTACACAAAATTTTATTTATTTTAATTTTAAAAAATTATGTTCCATAGAATAAACACTTACTAAAATTGTTAACATTACTCTATAAATAATATACGTATTTGAGAAAGAATCAATTAAAAAAATATTCTAAAATTTATATCGAGGTTAATAAATATCTACACATCAAAAAATTAAAATTTTAAGACCTAAAATTAAGATTTTAGTGGCCTATAGTTGAAACGATCCTAATTCTAATTTTAGTTATTTCATACTCTATCACTAAGCTCATGGTCATGTAGAAAAGATGAAAAGAAAAATATATACATAAATGCAAAACATTGATATAATTTGAAGTTCTCGTTTAAAAATCAGACCGGACCGGTCGGTCGGATCGATCGAACCAAAACCGATCAGATAATCAGTCTAATTCAATAGCTAGATCGGAAATGTCATTAAACCGGTGTGGACCGGTCAAAACCGGTATAAACCGTAAAATCAAGAAAATCGGCAGTTTTTCAGAACTGGCGATTTAACTGCAATTTTTTTAAATTTTAAAAAATTAAAACGACTTCGTTTTGATTATTTTAATAAAAAATAAATAAATAAATAAAACTAAAAATAAATAAAAAATATTGCAGATACGGTTGATTTTGTTACCGATGATTTTAATATTGAAGAAGGAGATCCCAACATTGAAACGATTTTTTCTCTTGAAATTAAATTTAGTAGACAATGAAATTATTTTGTTATAAATTATTCAATTAGATTATGTTGAGGTTAAACTTTGTTTACAATTATACATTCTAATTTTGTATTATTTTATTATATATTTGGTAGCTATGTTTAAAATTTGAATTTAAATTATAAATTTTGTGAATTTATTTATAATATAATATTTTCAAACAATTTAAGTGTTAGTTATATTTTCTAGAGACTGAATCATCCAGTTCGACAAGTTTTATAACTATATAATTTTGTTATAACGACTTATTTATTCAACCGAATTATCCGGTTTAACTCGGTTTAGTCACGTGGTTCGACCAATGACCCAATAATTCGATCAAAATACCAATGACTCAGTATCTTTACCGATTTGATGTTCAGTCCGATTTTTAAAACACTTACTCATGATATAAAAAAAAAACATATGGAGTAATAGATAGTCAAAGCAAGACACAATTTCAAATGGAAAATGATAAATGACACAAAGTGATTGAGTCTGTATTTTTGTCACACTTTTTACAGAGTTTAGAGAGCATATTAAACTTTTCACTATGAAAATATGGTCAAAAACTTTTTCTGTATTTTCAAAATAAATAAATAAACACACTTTTTTTAATCATACTTTCCCTTTCTGTTATTTGGGTTATAACAAAGAATTAAACTTAAATATTAATAGTCGTGCTAATACTTTTCTTTTTATAGAATTATTTTTAGGTATTTTTTTTTAATTGTATTATTTTATTTAAAAGGAAAAATTTTACATTAGCATTAAAGAAAATTACATTTCAAAATACAATTATATTTATTAAAAAGATTAGCAATGCAGTTTTTATTTGGTTATTTATGTATAAACTTTATTATATATATATATATATATATATATATATATATATATATATATATATATATATATATATATATATATATATATATATATATATATATATATATATATATATATATAGGGAGCGTATCCAGTGAGAACTGATATGTATTGTGAGAAACGAGAACTATCAATATCAATCGTCAGATTTAATTGACGCCTAAGATTTAAAAATTCCATATCAAGAACAACATATTGAATTATTTTCTATTATGCCTAACATTCAAATATTCTATAAAAAAAAATTCTTACCATAAATATTCTTATTTTTTAATTAAATTATTATTAAAATATTTTTTATAAATATATTTAATATTTAGTTAGAAAATTATAAGTATAAAATATAAGTCAAAGGTATTTCGTATTCTTATTTAAATATAAAGTTTTCTAGATTTTAAATATTTTTCAATACAAAAAGATGAATTTAAAAATAAAAAAATCAGAAAAATCGTATTATTAATTTTATATATGTTTTTTTAAAAGGCCAAAATTATATTAATTTAAAATAGTTAGAAGTATAAATTATTTACTACTCTTTCTAGTAAAACATGTTTTTTTGAAAAATTATATCATTTGTTTTTATCTAAAAATTTTAACTATGAGATAATTAATTTAATTAAAAAAAAACTATTTTCTCATTGTACTTTGAATTTTATATATCGTAGTATATATTTCCATAATTTATTTTGTAGAATAAATTTCTTTAAAATTACTTTTGAAATCAAACAAGACTCTCAATATTTTAATAACAATTTAATCATCACAATTAAGATTACTAATAATTTTTTTTACACTAATTATATATCTTATTCCTTAAATTAACAGTAATTTAAAAAAATAAAATAATTTTATTTTTTTAAACAATTGGTACTTGGTGAAATTATCGCTTTTATATATCAATGTGAGTAAGTTTGGCCTTTTATTAATTATAAACAATCATTATTTTTTTTTAGAAAATCAAATTATTTTTTTAATTTTAATTTTTGATAATTTAAGGAATGATCTATGTAATTAGTATTAAATTTTTTACTAAGTAATCTTTTTTATATTGATATTAAAATATTGTATGTCATGTTCGGCTTTAAAATTAAGTCAACAATTTATTTACCCAAAATAAATTGTGAAAAAAATATAATTATCTAAAATGTGAGATACAATATTAAAATATACTTTTTAAAAAATTAATTATATAAGAGTTATATTAAAAAAATTAATTGACATAATTTTAATACTGGAAGCATAAAGTATTTACTTATCTTCCTAATATTATAAATAAAAACAAAACAAAAAACAATTAATTCTATTTTTCTGACTTTTTATTTTTGAATTCTTCTTTTAGTATTGAAAAATATTTAAAGTTTAGAAAAATTTAATTTTAAATAAAAGTATTAAAAACATTTGAATTATGTTTTATACTTCTAGTATTCTAACTAAATATTAACTATATTTATAAAAATTATTTTAATAATGAATTATTCAAAATATAAGACTATTTATGGTAAGAATTTATTTTTATAGAATTTTTAAATATTAAGCATAATAGAAAATATTTCAGTTTGTTGTTCTTGATATGGAAGTTCTAAATCTTAGGCGTCAATTAAATCTGACGATTGATATTGATAGTTCTCGTTTCTCACAATAGATATCAGTTCTCACCGGATACGCTCCCTATATATATATATATATATATATATATATATATATATATATATATATATATATATATATATATATATATATATATATATATATATATATATATATATATATATATATATATATATATATATATATATATATATATATATATATATATATATATATATATATGAGGGATATATTTACTCCAAGTGTAAGTGTTCAACACTTACTCCAAATCTTAACCATTGATTTTCATTAATCTAACGGTTTAATTGATCATTTAATCTAATTATTTTTGGAAATATTTTTTTATATAAAACTTTAATTAAAGCCGTTGGATTAAGTATATCCCTCATCATATATATATATATATATATATATATATATATATATATATATATATATATATATATATATATATATATATATATATAAAAGGTGAGTTATATTGACTCCAAGAGTAAGTTATAATAACTTACTCCACTTCTTAATCATTAATTCTTTTCAATCTAATGGTTAAAAATAATAAGTCATTAGATGGGGAAAGAGAAAACTATTCTTTATTATTTTTAACCATTAGATTGAAAAGAATTAATGGTCAAGATGTGGAGTAACTTATTATAACTTACTCTTGGAGTCAATATAACCCTCCTCATATATATATATATATATATATATATATATATATATATATATATATATATATATATATATATATATATATATATATATATATATATATATATATATATATATATATATATATATATATATATATATATATATATATATATATATATATATATATATATATATATATAATATTATATATATATATATATATATATATATATATATATATATATATTAAAAATGAATTTGATAAAAAAATACCATTCCGAAATACCATTCTTTTTATATATAAATGAGAAAACAATTTGGAAGACTGATTTATTAACTTATTATGTTTTTTTTATTGGTGAGAAATAGGTTTAGAAGACCATTTGTCGTCTTCCCTTTTTTATGTAAAAAGTTAATTTTTGATTAATTTTTTAATTAAATATTTATCAGTATAATAATTTCAATTAATTGATTAATTAAACTAAAAATGAATTAAATATTTAATTCTTTAATTAATGAAATCATTTATTAAATTATTTTTTTAATACGATAGACAACTTTTATAGTAATTTTCTAATAATTAATTTTATTTTTATTGAATAATAATTTAAAGGTGTGTTTTGTTCAAATGAGGGGGAGGGAAAGGGGGTGGGATGGATTTTAATGGAGGGAAGGGAAGGAGAGGTGAGGAATTATTTTTAATCAGATAAGTATTTGGTTGAAAGGGAGGGGGAAGGGGAAGAGATGAGTTTTAATTAAAAATATGTTTGGTTCAGAAGAGAATGAGAGAGATTTTATTAATAATTTATATTTTTTATCCTTATGATCTTACGTAAGTTATATGATATTCAAATATGAAAAATTCACCAATCGTTAGTTGGTCTAGTGGTGATTGGCGCTGGACTTGGTAGGAAGAACCACAGTTTGATTCCCCGCAACTGCGATCGGGAGGGGGCTGGAACCAGGTGATGCCAGAACTGACCCCCGAACCGGACTAAACCGGTGGTGATAAACCAAAAAATATATATGAAAAATTCATACATATATTTCTGGTAATAAAATTTTTAATATTGATGGACTAAAAATTTATAATTTATCATAAATTAATAAACTAAGTACGCTTGACTCGGATTATAACTTTTCGACACAAATAAAACTATATGTTGATAACAATTTTTAATTATGATGAATCATCTAACAAAACAAATACATAAAATAAGTTATTATTAAAATTAATGATTTAAAAATTTTGATAAAATAAATTATTTAAAAATTGATATAAAAGAAATATGATAGGATAAATAAAAAAATTAGAAGAAAAAACGAACATAAATAAACATAAAAAACAAATTATAAAAATAATGCATTGATTATAATTTATATTAAGTAAAAAATTATTAAAAAAAATTGAAGATAGATAACAGTTATAATAAGTTAATGGAAACAATTAGAAAAATCACATAGAAGATAAGCAGTAACACAAAAGAAAATAAATAATTTTGAAATACTAAAATTTAATTGGGGATATTTTAGTAAATATAATAATTTTTAATTATTAAAGTTCATATTCATCTCATCCCCTCCAAACCCACTCAATTCGGAGGGACGTAAAAAGTGTGGTTTGGAGGAATTTTGCTCCCGTCCCCTCTAATCCCCTCATAAAATTTGAATCAAACATATTTAATTAGAAATTTCCCCTCCGTCTACTCCGAACCAAACACACCCTAAAACTTCACATAAGTCACATATCTCACCTCCATTTAATAAAAGTATATTGTTGTAATGATATGGACTTAAAAGGTCCGACTAAAAATGAAGATTGAATTTTATTAGGCATTATTTTTTTTATTTTTTTGTGGTGGAGATGCATCTTATGAAAATTCGAAGATGTTCCTCTTAATCTAAAAGTATATTTTTGGACGAACTCATATACATCAAATTCATGCGTAAATGAGCCATACCCTATTTTTTCCAAAAATGAGTCTGAAGATGCATCTCTGTAATAACCACATATGTACCCATCCATTTGTAACTGAGTTACCCCCTCATTTCGCCATATTTTAGTTTGAATATACATCTTAGTAACAAATACAGATATACATTTTTGTATTCTCCGTTAACATCTGGTGTCATGTCTGGATGTGACGCTCTTAAATACTGTTGTTTCTGTGTTTGCAGCAATTTTGGTAAAACATGTTGTTCAGGAATTGTTATGAAGAGTGTTGTGACATGTGTCTAAAACATCATAGCAGATTTTAAAAGATGTCAAAGCAGATGTCTTAACATTGTTCGCTAAAACTGTACTGTGTTTTAGGTTATTTTTTATCAGGTGCTTTTATCAAGTGTTTGTTTGGAGGAAATTTCTGCGCAAACTCAGGAGAAGTCTTGTCTCGAGCTGTTCCAATAATATTGGATTATGGGAAACCTTAAAACCTGATTTTCTCTTGGCCCAAGCTCAAGTTTGCCGATGCGGCTTCTTTATAAAGTCTGCATAATCCAACTTGTGTCGTAACTCAAGTTTTGAAGACTGTGTGTTTATTGTGTTTAGTCTTGAGTCTATTGTTATTTGTAATCCGCTCTTATATTGTTTTGATATTAGAGTTGGAGTATTTTAGTTGAGTTGTAATTTGTCAATCATCCATAAGCTTTTAAGCAAAGGATGGTTGTGTGTTTTTGAAGAGTGTCTTCAACAATCGTTTAAGTTTGTTGTTTATCATTGGTTATGATTGAAGGGATTTGAGGGGGGGCTCATACCTAGGTGAGTCTTAGGTAGAAGTATAGCACGGGTAGTGATTAAGTGATTAGATCGTCAACGGGTGTGTCTGTTGTAGGGTATATGAATTGATACTATTTAGTGGACTTATCCCTAGTTTGGTAGCCCCTAGAGTAGGTGTTGTTGTACACCTAACTAGGTTAACAGTTTCTGGTGTTCTTTACTTTATGTTACTGTGTTTACAATTGTTATCTTGTTCCATAGCGTTCAATTATCAAATATTTGTATCGTGACATCTCCTTCGACATCACATATCGGATACCAGAATTTCAATTGGTATCAGAGCAGGCATCCTGCTCTGTATCTGGGTGAGATATAGGGAAGATACTTTCTGGTACTATGGACAAGGAAGGAGGATTCGTGAGCATACCACCCGTTCTAAATGGAAGCAATTATGATTACTAGAAACCACGTATGGTGGCCTTCTTAAAATTCTTGGACAACAGGGCTCGGAAAGCAGTCTTGAAAGGTTGGAAGCATCCTGTCATTGTGGGAGCAGATAAACAACCCACCGCTGAGCTAAAACCTAAAGAAGACTGGAGTAAAGAATGGAATGAGCTAGCTCTTGGAAATTCCAAAGTCTTTAATTCCATATTCAATGGCATTAAACATCTTCAGATTAGTGAATACATGTGAAGTAGCTAAAGATGCTTCAGAAATTTTGAAAACTACGCATGAAGGCACATCCAAAGTGAAGATGTCAAGACTCCAGCTACTCACCACCAAATTTGAGAATCTAAGGATGAAGTATGATGAAAGTATTCATGACTTCCATATGAATATTATTGAGATATGTAATGCGTCCAATGCTTTAGGAGAAAAGATGCTAGAAGACAAACTGGTGAGAAAGATGTTCAGGTCGCTCCCCAAGAGATTTGACATGAAGGTGACTGCCATAGAAGAAACTCAAGACATTAATCAAATGAAATTGGATGAACTTGTGGGATCTCTTCAAACATTTGAACTGAGTAACAATGAAAGATTTGAAAAGAAAAACAAAAGCATAGCTTTTGTAACCAACACTGAATATGAAAAGGAGGAATGTGGTTTGAATACAAATGAAGGAATATCCAACGCTATAGTACTGCTAGGAAGACAGCTTAACAAGGTACTAAAGCAAATGGATATGAACCCAAGATCAAATGTCTTGAACACCCTATCTGACATCCAGAAGTCAAATGATTTTGGAATAAGAAGAGTCAAAGAACAGTTCACTCAAGGGAAGGGAATACAGTGTCATGAATGTGAAGGCTTTGGCCACATCAAAGCTGGATGTCCTACATATCTCAAAAGACTGACGAAGGGTTTATCTATTGTAATACGGTGGAAGAACTGAATTTTTTAAATGTTGCGGATAGCAAGAGTCGCCACCGACTTTTATTTTATCCAATTTATAGAAAGGCTAAAAGAACAGAAAAAGACCTTTTAAAAAGATTTTGAGTTCGGGGGGTAAGTTATACAAAGGGAAGGTTTAAGGCACCCTTTGTATCCATGGTTATCCATGGGCTCTTAATTGCTTTGCTCTTTTTGAAAACCAAAGGTTTAGAAATGTAGAAGAAGAGAATATGGACTTTAGCTCGTAAATGAGCGTAGCCTTATTGAAGGTTTATGAAAAAAGTGTAGAAAAAGAATTTTAAACCAGAGCAAAGCAATTAGGGGCAATTACCTGGTTAGATGAAAAATGTTCTTTAGCCTTTCAGGGTGAAAGGGTCTATCCATACCATAAGAGGGCAGGAAGTCTTTCGTTTGGATGTTTATGGGTCATTGAATTATCGTTCGTCATAAGACTGTCCCATGCCATAGAGAGGCAGGTAGTCTAAGAGAAGGATTAGAATAGCCATCTTCGTTAGGCAACCAGAGGATACCTCAGCACTTCGTAGGCAACTTCGAGGGACGAGGTCATATTTGGCGAACCGAAGGCAGCATCATTAGGGACTTATGGCCTTTGAATGAATCGAGGCAACATGGCTGAGGTATCCTCGTATTCGAGGGACAAGGCTATTCTGCAAAAAACACAAGGCAACAGGCAATAGGCAACAAGAGGGGTACCATAAAAGGTGTGTGGGTGCAACAATCATGTGATTAATTCATAATAAGTTATCTTGTAATTAGGCAAACTAAATTCATCAGCAGGCTTGCACTCCCTAGGATTACTAACCACACAATAATATGAACAATATTAAGTGCCTTCAAGGCCAAACAATACAGCCTCGAAGCAGTTATAAAATATGGGGAAAAGGAAAAAGAAACAAGCGGATCAGCAGTGCAATAGGTCTGAACAAGTAATAATAAAAGGAAAACAAAGTAAATTGAGTTTCAGGGTTACCGAATATTTGAGCTTTTTTTGGTTTGTTAACCCTGAAAATTGGAAAAGGAAAAATAGACAAAAAAAGGGTGAGTGTAGGCGGAGTTCATTATATTTGAAGGCAAACCCTAATTTTAAATAAGAGAGGAAACAAATACTTAAATAAGGATTAAATCGGGACTTAGCTTTTGATTTGATATGGTTCTTAGCCGGAGGAAACCTGGTGCTAACCCTGAAACTACACAAAAAAAATATTTTCAGTGTAGGCGCGTTCTTCGTAAGCCCTGATTAGGGTACGAATTAATTATGATTAATAGCATAAGTAAAATCAAATTAATTAATTATTGGTTTTCAACCTAATTAATTACATAAGGTTTCGATTAAAATTTCTAACCCTTATATGTATTTTTATCAATTAACAAAATTAATAAAAAAATATTTACTTAATTAAACAAATAATTTAAACAAATTAAGTCAATTTAAAACAATTAAAATGAAATTAAATAAATAAATCAAGATAAATATATTTCATTTATTCATTATGTGTTTGTAAAAAAGGTTTTTTCTTAGGAGAGATTTATTTAGAAAAATAATTAATGAAAAATGTAATATAAAATAAAACAAAGTTTATGTAATAATAATTAAAAAAAAAAAAAATTAGAGAACTTAGCTGAATATTCTGGTGTGACAGAGCTTGGAGATGTACGGTGTGTCCTCAACTTGGTGGACGTTGGATCCAAGATTACTTTGATCTGGACGGCTGAATATTGGAAGGCGCATGGTGGATCTATCTGAGTGCATCGCATGGGATCTGGGAAATCAATATAACAATCAGTTAATAAAAAAAATAAACGTTACCTGGGGATCGAACCCAGGTTTCCTTGATCACCAACAACGCGTCCCAGCCAAGTGTGCTAATTTTCCACGCTGATAAGCCAATGCACCGAAATCTAGAAATATAAAACAAAGCATCGTTTTTAAAATTTAAACATGGAAGCGCGCGTCAGCTCCGAATGACCAATCCTTGGCTGCCACAACATCATCTTCCTCGTTCAACACCCTGCAAATGGAGTCACTTTTAGCCACGGTTTTGGTCCATTGCTATACCCCTGTAAAATCGAAACTCCACCAATATGGATGATAAATGAAAACTGAAACCGCAATCCGACTCGAAATCGTCCGCTGAGTATGGTGGTAGTATTAATTTGGCCTAATTCCTCCTGGATATAGAATTCCCCAAAATCGATCTCTAAACCCTAGCCATGGTGAAACTCGAATCCTGCATCAAACCTCAAATTAAAGTATCCAGAATCCTTCTAAACATCCATATAAACCATAATATGCAATTGGAACGCGTTAACAATGGATGAATATGGGAAAACGAAATTAAAAAAAAGAATGAAAAACTGTGACTTGAAAGATGCGATGCTGAATGTTCTAAGGTCCAGGGACAATCATCATAGCCTCAGGGACTCTCAAGGATTGTTATGTAATCTCCCAATTTCTTTGAACAAGCCTCAAACTCGAAAATTGATCCTCACTTTTTCTTGTAAAATTAAAGCTTTTTTTCCTGTGACTTTCGTGGCTGTTAGTCCTTATCCTCCTCCCCTAGGGCTTCAGAAATCTTCTCTATATGTAGTGGAATGAATTAGGTTTTATCTTGATCAAAATCCATTGATTTAGGTGATTGAGCCTTTGATTGAAGTAAGGATATTTTTGATTGAAATCTTCCTTTTTTTGGTCTCAACTTGCTCATATTTCTCCAATCTAGCCTTGTACGATTTTTGAATCAAATATATGAGATTTGGCCCTTTGATATGATTGGAAAACAAATCCCATGATTTAAAATCTATTTATTCTATATTTTATTTAATTTATTTAACATTTAAATGAATAAAAACTCATATAAATATAAATAAAAATCATAAAAATAAAATAATAGACTTAAAGGTCTTGAACTAGCCCATGGATGAGTTTAAGGTTCAAAAGCTAGGCCCAATAGTTCAAAAACATAATTTTATGCAATTAGGGTTTCATGTCCTACTTGATTTTTAGCCAACTTGTGAACTTCATACCCCTCTCAATTTTAACCCTATAAAGGTGTTCTTGACTATTTTAGAAAGCTCAAAATGTCCTCTAACCAATGTCTTTGGTCTCATGTCAAAATAATTTTCCATGCTCCTTGTGTGTTCTTTTGAAAAAAATGGCTTTTGGTTGACTTTTGAAAAGGACCTATAATGTTTTGGTCCATATATCTTAAATTAAGCATTTTTAGACTTGGCTTGTGAGAGACAAAATTGTAGAGAATCAAATTTCCTTCAAAATGAGCTTTGGATGGAAAATTTCTGATGTTCCATGTAGGAGTTATGGCTGGTCAAAGTTTAGTTGACTTTCTCCTATGAAAACCCTAATTTAGAAACTTTTGGAATTGTTGATTTCTGATCTTTCCTTGGTGAACCATGATCAATTCTTGATCAAATGGTGAATGATACTTCAATATGAGGATGTTGACAACAAACCAGGAGTTTTGACTGTACTTTGACCATAGTTGACTTTTAGGTCAAATCACTCGCCTGTTGATTTTCTGAGCAACTGAGTGATCAACCCTTTGAAATGAGCCCTGAATTTTGTCATGGAGATAGTTTGAAACATCATAAGTCATATGAAATGCCTTAGAACCCTTGGTTCATTGATTTTCTTCAGGAGACCATAGACCCTAGTTCTTTGAGCCTTTGCTTAGGAGGGGTGTTTTTTATCATTGTATCTTGATTTGAATTTGGACAAGAGAAATGAGATGGGCAAATTTTGGGGTATAACATCTATAACTTGGTCTGAAGAGGACTCTGAAAGTGATCCTGAAGAGGAATCTACCAAGTATGTAAAGGCTTTAACAAGCATGTGTTCATCCGATGAATACTCTAGTGATGATGGACTAACATATGATGAGTTAGCTACATCATACAGAGAACTGTGTCTCAGAAGTGCTCAAGTATGCCATGAAGGGGAGAAACAACAAGGTCTCGTATATCAACTGAATGCAGAAAAGAAAGAGCATTTGAAAACTATCTCAAGACTGGAAGAAGAAGTGAGTTCTCTGAAGTCTGAACTTGACAGAGTCCACAAGTTTGTCATAATGCTGAATAATGGGACTGACTCATTAGATGAAATTCTTCAAGTGGAAAGAGTGACAGGAGACATGAGTGGAATAGGATTTAATGAAAAGAAAACACCAATGTCAAGTTCCACTCATCCCAAATCTGAGTCAAAGATGTCAAATCAGATGCTTCAACATCATGGTAAGGGCAAAGTTAATCACAACAAGGAAAAATTTCATCGCTAGAGATGTCATCATTGTGGACGGTTTGGTCATATAAAATCTTTCTACTTCAGGTTATATGGGTTCCCTAAGCCTATACCCCTCCTTAAGTCTGATAAGGTTTTTCCAATTGGCAAAAAGGTGAAACTCTATGTCCCTAAGAATGTTATTGCTAGCCTTATAGTTCATACCTCTTTCAGAGTCTCAACCAAAGATGACTATTGTCGCTACCGCGAAAATTAACAGAGTCGCCACTAACATATTTATCCTGAAAAGGAAGGGAATGCCAGCAAACCACAAAACAAAACAAAACAACGGTCTCACGACCAGAGAAAAAGGGTAAGGGAGTCGGTTACGCGAGGGGAAGGTAATAGCACCCCTCGCGCCCATCGTACTCGATGGTATCCACGCTCGTGTCTAAAACTATGGGTGTGTAAGCAAACTGCGCTAATCTGGACTAAAATGCATGCAAAATGTAGGGAAAAGAAAGAGTTATACTCGCACGGGCCCTACCCCGCTGCCTACGTATCCTTTTTGAGGAATCAGAGGTACCGTAGCTCGGCTAACTAATTTCTGTTTGTTTTGTGTTTTTTAGGTGAACGAGTTACATTCGCACTCCGCTGCTCGACCTTTGGAGACTTATGCTTGGGAATGGAGCAGAAATAACAAGCTCTTAAGAAAAAAAAATCAAAGAGTGTGGTTTGTGTTTTAAAGAATGCATGAGGAAAACCTAAGCTAAGGGGGAAAGCTTGCTACCTAATGTTATCATACAAAGGGTACAAGTCTAAACTAAACTAGCAACCTACGAGGGATAAGGGAAACAAACAATGATATCACACAAACGAGCTCCGCTCGTAAAGCAAACAAAACCAACGGTACTGACCGAATGGTAGAAAAGCGGTCCCGCCATAGCCAAGGGGAGCAACTCAACCCAAGTCAACCAAGAATTAGACCTCGCGAAAATGATCGGGCCATAGACAAGAGGAGCGGATCCCTCTCAGCAACCAAGCCGTCACGGATCATAAAGGAAAATGGTGCGTGCGTACACCGAGCATCAACGTCGAGCGACGCGAGCTATAGGAAAGGCGGGGGTCCGGCTGCATGAACCCTTTTCCTGACATACTCGATAACAATATCTTGTGTAGGTTCGGAAGCGAGCAACACGTAGCGTGCGCATACCGAACGGACTCGATGAGACCGGGCGGGGGTTGATTGTTAACCCTTTCCGCGTGCCTTCCATGAGGACTTAACGGAGTGCCATATAGGACTTATTACACCGTGACTCCCTGCCGCAAAGCACAAATGTAAACACACCAACAAAAACAGAGCCTCTTTCGAGGACTTGGCCAGATGCATGTCTAGGTCCTACTTCTCATGTTATAGGATGATGTGAGAAAGTGATAAAGTGCGAGAGAAATAAAATGAAACGGAATCAATACCAAACGGATGATGATCCGTAAACTAAAGCGAAGAGAGCGAGTAAACTAGGATCCCGCGAGCGAGCTAGCAAAGCAAAAGCAAATAGTCAGCACACCGATTAGCCATGAAAGCACACAAAGGTCGACATGCACGTCGAGCATAATCACAATACACCTGCAAGAGGAACAAGCAAACCAAACAAGCAAGTATAAAGTAATAGGAACGTGTCTCCAAGATGAGAACACGATGCGAGTGAATGGAATCGTGTTCCGCGAGTAAAGCGGAACAATCATAGAGTAAGCATCGATCGGTAACCGTCCAAAAGCCTTGCACACTAGCACATAAGTTATAGATAACAAACATCGCAATCGGAATTGCGTTATTGCATTATAAGCTAAGAGAAAATGAACGATTTACGCACACACGAAATGGACAACAAATGTCAAAGGGAAAACACACATGAATAAACTAAAATCAATCAATATCAATCATCTCATGAGATAACACATTTCACAAGCTTTCCAACGATATAAAGAACGTGCAAATCGGAGTTACGAGTCAAAAGATATGAAAGATTGAAGTTAACAAGCAAAAAACACAGCTATGCGTCGACCTGCTGACAGCATGCGTCGACCTGAACAGGGCAATGCGTCGACCTACTGGGTCGGCGTGCGCATACCCGAGATAGGCAAGAAGGCTATGCATCGACCTGCAGACAGCATGCGTCGACCTACAAGAAACATTGCGTCGACCTGCAGAAAGCATGCGTTGACCTAAACAGGGCTTGCGTCGACCTACAGGGTCAGCGTGCGCATACCCGAGGGTCACATGAAGGCAATAGGTCGACCTACTAGAGCCATAGGTCGACCTAAACAGGCAAAAATAGCAAAAAAACCAAATTCTCGTCCGAGCAATCGAAATACAAACCACCAGAAACGAGCGTCATGCGAGCAATGATAAAACATGCAATTAAGAACCAAAATCCTTCACTTTGTGCAACGAATGAGATTCAATTCATGCATGAAAATTAACATCAAATGATACACAAACAATCGACGCGTCGGTGTCGCACCAAGAGCATGAATTAGCAAGTATGAGTATCGAAAGCAAGATCAAGCATTCACGAATAACCATGACTGCACATATCAATGAGTGCACACTTTAAACACCTTGTTGTCAAACATTTCATGCTTTGGCAAATGTAAACAATAGCAAAGAGTCGACATGCGACATGCTACAAGACATGAACAAGTATGGTGCAAGTGATAAAGAAAGATTTCAACCAATTCCGGATTTGATCATTATCAACAAGTAACAACAATTAAGGTTCAAAAACCACAAGGCTCCGTGAATTCTCACTCAAAGATTTCAAATAAGCATTTCAACAAACACTTATTAAGCAAAAAACTCAAAATTAAGCACAAATGCTTCAAACACTCAAATGATCGAACACTTAGCATGCAATTCCTTGTATCATGAGCAACACGTATGCATCATTAACAACAATTCACCGGTAAATCTCGAATTCACTCAAATAAACAAGATCAACACAAATCAATTAATCAACAAACAATTATCATCATCAATTATCATAGATCCATCATCCACAATCAAAAATCATCATGATCAATGTCGAATTAAGCAACAAAATCAATGATCTATCAAGGTTTGTAGTGAATTTACCGGATTGAACAAAGAGAATGTGATCGGATGAACACGACGCGAACACGAACGAAATTCGAGAGATGTGAGGAGTAGAGTGGGGTGCAAGGTACTAGGAGAGGGAGAGATATGCGTGATACTTCAATCGGATGAGAAGATCTTGATTCGTGCTTCGATCTTCATTTGTTCTTGAGATTTGATCTTGAATTGATGAAGATTGATGAAGGTTTTGTGAGTTTGTGGTTTTGATTCAAGAAAATTGGGAGAGAATTGAGAGAAAGTGTTTTTGATCTTTTGGGTGAAATTGAAGTTATGAGAATCCTCTCCTTTGATTTGTGAAGAGCAAAATGTTTATATATTGTCAACGCGAAATGTCCAAATTGCCCTCGGTGCGTCTCATTTTGGCTCGTTTTTAAGGAGACTCGGTTCGGCTCTGAATTTCGGAACGAAACCAATGCCGCTGCGAAGATGACCAAATTTGTGACTCGTCGCCGCGGGAATCGTCTCAATCCGATAAGCGATGAAGAAATTACACGCATTTGAATGACGAGAAACGTCGATTCATCTGGTGCGACTGTGCAGAATTTTGTGAGTACCGCTCAAAGAACTCGATAAAACCCTACCTTCGGCTCGAAATCTGAACAAGCATGTGTGACGAAGAAACGAAGCTAACGAAATTTCCAAGAAAATGCCGCCGGAATGGACTTCATACGATAAAAATCGGAGAAGTTATGAATTTTCAAACCAGGCGCGACATACCCGAAAACACACTTTTTACCGAAACAACGCGACGATCCTTAAAATTTTGGGAATTTTCCGTGCATAATTGGCCTTCGGTCCGAACATATGAAATCTTGGTAATGATGGTACGGAGCTCCAGCTAAATTTTCAAGTGAATCCGACGAGCGGATTAGGAGATACGAATTTTCCGAGGTCCGAAACCCTACATTTAGCACTGTTTTTCACTGCGAAACCTCAAGTAATTTGCAAATCTGGCAACCTTCCTCAAAGAATTGGCTTCCGAGCCAAACACGAAAGTTGTAGATATCGTTGAAGCGGCCAAGTCATCGCGGGAAATCAGCTCATATCACCTTCCAAATATGACTTGCGAATTTTCTCGTATCTCCACTGTTTAAACCATTTTCACACCTTTCTTCTTAAACCCATGAAAACTCTTTATTATTTTTATTCAATTTTTGAATGACGAAATAAACGTCATTAATAACTTAAAGCTCAAATAAAGAGGGCAAATTTTGGGGTGCAACAGCTGCCCCTATTCAAACTTCTTGAACCTGGCGAGTGAGAAACGAAAGTTTCGAACCGTTGAGGTGGAAGGAGATTGAATACTAGAATGAACTTGAAAATTTGCGCTCTTGATCAATAGAAGATTCCATCTTATAAAAAGAAAGAATGTACCACCCCGCAGGCGAGGAGAAAAAACTTCAATTGATTTGGATAATAAATATGCTCCAACTTGCGGTAAGAAGGAACGGGCACCCACAGGCGGGGGAAACACTTCAAATGATCTGGGCATCAAGAGAAGGAACATCTCGACTGATCTGAGTATCAGACGTAGCAGATGTCTCCAAACTTGCATCGGGATAGATGTCTTAAGTCGATCTGAGAATCGAAGGAGATACATCGGTTGAATCGGACATTAACGGGTAATAGGTATCTCTGATCTGGGAATCTGGGCAGACATCTCTTCTGATGCAATTAAATCATCAGGTAGATATTCCTACTAATCTGGGAATTAGCGGCTAGCTCCTTCGTAAGACCACGGGGATCCGGAGGCGGTTCCTTCAACTGAACTGGAATCAGGATAGGAACAATATCTCTTCCGAACTGTGTACGTCGGGGAAAGAATGCCTTTAAACTGATCTAGACATGATGCTAGAAAATAAGTAGGACAATCTTCATCTGAAAGACAAAGTCGATCAGGTAGACATCTCCATCTGATCTGATGATATCAGTGGCTTGCTCCTTCGTAAGATCTTGGGAGATCCGGAGGCGGTTCCTTCAACTAATCTGAATCTGAATATTAGGATAGGAACAGATATCTCTTCCGAACTGTGTACGTGTTGCACCCCAAAATTTTCCCTCTTTATTTGAGCCATACGTTAATAATGACGTTTATTTCGTCATTCAAAAATTGAAGAAAAATAATAAAGAGTTCTTATGATTTCGAGAAAGTGCGATTTGAAAATGGTTGTAAACAGTGGAAATACGAGAAAATTCACAAGTCTTATTCTGAGAACAATATGAGCTTAATTCCCGCATTGTCCCAATTTTTTCGACAATATCTACAACTTTTGTGCTTGGCGCGGAAGCCAATTCTTTGAGGAAGGTTGTCAGATTTGCAAATTATTCAAGAATTCATGGTGGAAAATAGTGCTGAATGTAAGGTTTCGGGCCTTGGAAAATTCATATCTCCTAATCCGCTAGTCGGATTCACTTGAAAATTTAACTGGAGATCCGTGCCACCATTGCTAAGATTTCATATGTTCGGACCGTCGTCCAATTATGCACCGACAACTCCCAGCATTTTAAGGATCGTCGCACTGTTTCAGTAAAAAGTGTGTTTTCGGGTGTGTCGCGCCGAGTTTGAAAATTCATAACTTCTTCGATTCTTATCATATGAAGTCCGTTCCAGCGGAATTTTCTTGGAAATTTCGTTAGTTTCGATTCTTCGTCACACGCGCCAGGTCAGATTTTGAGCCGAAGATAGGGTTCGATCGAGTTCTTTGAGCGGTACGCGCAAAATTCTGCACAGTCGCGCCTGTTGAAGCGACGTTTCTCGTCATTCACACGCGCACAATTTCTTCGTCGCTTATCCGATTAAAACGATTCTCGCGGCTATGATCTACAATTTTAGTCATCTTCGATTGGACGTTGGTTTCGTTCCGAAATTCAAAGCCGAACCGAGTTTCCTTAGAAACGAGCCAAAATAAGACGCACCGAGGGCAATTTGGACGTTTCGCGTTGACAATATATAAACTTTTGCTCTTCACAAATCAAGGGGAGAACTCTCATAATTTCAATTCACCAATTCTTCACCAACACATTCTCTCAATTCTCTCTCAATTCTCTTGGATCAAAACCACAAATTACATAAAACTTTCATCAATATTCATAAAATTTCATCAAGATCAAGAACATGGATTGAAGATTCAAGGATCGAAGTTCGAATTTCTCTTCCTCCCCCTTACAAGACTCGCGCGCCCTCTCTCTCTCACACTCCGGATTTCGTTTTCGAGTTCGTTTCGAGTTCGTGTCGTGTTTGCGTTCGTATCGTGTTCGTGTTCGCGCTTCGGTTTGGATCTTCATCCGGTATGCTTTCGAATCTTGAATTAGGTGCTTAATTGTTGATTATCATGTGAATTCAAATCTAGATCTACTCCTTGTTCTTGATTTATGGATGATTGATGATGATTGATCGGTGAATTTGTTCATTTTTGCTCGAATTTATTGTGTTCATGGGGATTTTGGTTAGAATTGATGTTCATTGCATATGATTGATATCCGTTGATGATGAATTGTGTTATTCGTGGTTGAATCCGTGATTTGTTGGTGATTTTGTGTGTATAATTGTTGTTGATAATTGGCGTTATTTGCGATGTACTCAACGTGTTCGTATAAATGCATGTGCTACATTTTCGATTGATATTCGCCTTGCTTGACGCGTCGCACTTAGCATAATTGTTGACATATGGATCATTTGATGTGTGAATGCATGTATACCATGATATTTGATGTTTGTTTGTGATTAATCTCGAGTTGGTACGTTTTTGGATTGAGTGCGAATGGCTCTAAGGTTTCAAAAATGTGCAAAATTCTGTTTTCATACGCCAGGAACCGGGTTGTCCCAGGCGGGAACCGGTTCCCACTCAATCCAAAATGCTGATCCTCTGGTTTTTTGTACCAGGAACCGGGTTGTCCCTAAGTTGGAACCGGTTCCTGCGTTGTTTTTACTCTCTGTGTTTTTGAACCAAGAACCGGGTTGTCCCTAGGTGGGAACCGGTTCCCAGTTTTCTGAAATTTTGACCCTCTGTGTTTTTGTACCAGGAACCGGGTTGTCCCTAGGTGGGAACCGGTTCCCAGTTTTCTGAAATGTTGCTTCTCTGGTTTTTTATATGGGGAACCGGGTTGTCCTATGCAGGAACCGGTTCCTGAGTGCAATTTTTGTGTTTTTCTTTTCTAACTTCAAACCTTCGTATCTTTTTACTCGTAACTCCGATTTGCGCGTTCTTTATGTCGTTGGAAAGCTTGTGAAACGTGCTATCTCATGAGACGATTGATGTTGATTAATTGAAGGTTATTCATATGTGTTTTCCCATTGACATTTGTTGTCCATTTTATATGTGCGTTGATTGTTCATTTCCTCTTAGCTTATAATGCAATAACGCAATTCCGATTGCGGTGTTTGGTATCTCTAACTTGTGTGCTAGTGTGCAAGGCTTTTGGATGGTCACCGATCGATGCCTATCACTCGAGTGTTCCGCTTCATTTGCGGGATACGATTCTATATCATTTGTATCGTGTCCTCGACTTAGAGACACGATCCTATTGCTTTATATCTGCTTGTTTGGTTTGCTTGTTCCCCTTGCAGGTGTATCGTGATTATGCTCGACGTGCGAGTCGACATTTGTGCGCTTTATGGCTAATCGGTGTGCTGACTATTTGCTTTTGCTTTGCTAGCTCGCTCGCGGGATTCTTAGTTTCTTCGCTTTGCTTCGCTATAGTTTACGGATCATCATCCGTTTGGTATTGATCCCGTTTCATTTTACTTTTCTCGCACTTTATCGTTTTCTCGCATCATCCTTTAACATGAGAAGTAGGACCTAGACATTCATCTGGCCAAGCCCTCGAAAGAAGCTCTGTTTTTGTTGGTGTGTTTATATTTGTGCTCTGCGGCAGGGAGTCACGGTGTAATAAGTCCTATATGGCACTCCGTTAAGTCCTCATGGAAGGCACGCGGAAAGGGTTAGCAATCAACCCCCGCCTAGTCTCATCGAGTCTGTTTAGTATGCGCACGCTTCGCGTTGCTCGCTTCTGAACCTGTACAAGATCTTGTTATCGAGTATGTCAGGAAAAGGGTTCATGTAGCCGGACCCCCGCATTTCCTATAGCTCGCGTCGCTCGACATTGATGCTCGGTGTACGCGCGCACCGTTTTCCTTTACGATCCGTGACGGCTTGGTTGCTGAGAGGGGTCCGCCCTCTTGTCTATGGCCCGATCATTTTTGCGAGGTCTAATGCTTGGTTGACTTGGGTTGAGCTGCTCCCCTTGGCTATGGCGGGACCGCTTTTCTACCACTCGGTCAGTACCGTTGGTTTGTTTGCTTTACGAGCGGATGCTCGTTTGTGTGATATTCTTGTGTGCTTCCCCTTTCCCTCGTAGGTTGCTAGTTTAGTTAGACTTGTACCCTTTGTATGATAACATTAGGTAGCAAGCTTTCCCCCTTAGCTTAGGTTTTCCTCATGCATTCTTTAAAACATAAACCACACTCTTTGATTTTCTTTTCTTAAGAGCTTGTTAGTTCCGCTCCATTCCCAAGCATAAGTCTCCAAAGGTCGAGCAGCGGAGTGTGAATGTAACTCGTTCACCTAAAAAACACAAAACAAACAAAATTAGTTAGCCGAGCTACGGTACCTCTGATTCCGCAAAACGGATACGTAGGCAGCGAGGTAGGGCCCGTGCGAGTATAACTCTTTCTTTTCCCTACATTTTGCATGCATTTTAGTCCAGATTAGCGCAGTTTGCTTACACACCCATAGGTTTAGACATAAGCGTGGATACCATCGAGTACGATGGGCGCGAGGGGTGCTAATACCTTCCCCTCGCGTAACCGACTCCCTTACTCTTTTTTCTCTGGTCGTGAGACCGTTGTTTTGTTTTGTGGTTTGCTGGCATTCCCTTCCTTTTCAGGATAAATATGTTAGTTGCGACTCTGTTAATTTTCGCGGTAGCGACAGCTGGCGACTCTGCTGGGGACGTCTTGACCTGTTGCTGGTCCGGACTTAGCGAGTCGATCCTAGCGCTTGTGTGTTTATCTTTGGGTGTTTTATTGCTTTGCATATTTACCTGTTTGCATTGCATTCTATGTGCGCTTTTACTTTTCTGCATCATATTCTGGACTGGCTGGATCTTTGTCTGTTGGGTGGGTGTTTCAAGAGGTAAAAGGCCCAATACCCAGGCTATGTGTGAACCATAGGAACCCTAGGATAGAGTGGGAGCATGGTTTGTCTCGAGGTGTACGTCTCGGGATGGATTATGTGACTACGAGCAGAGTAGTGGTTTCAAACGGAGGTATTATCGTCACCCGCATCCGCGCTGTGATGATGCTTACCTTCGGGCGGACCGTATACTGCGTTTCATGACCTTACCTTGGCCTAGATTTTACCCGTGAGTGGGGCGGGAATCAATGATCATATTAACAGGTACATTGTTGGTGACCGCTGTTCTCGTTCGTGGGTTACCACTGTTCTCGTTCGTGGGTTACCGCTGTTCTTGTTCGTGGGTTACCGCTGTTCTCGTTCGAGTGTACTATTGATTCTTGTTCGTGGGGTACTATGGTTCTTGTTCGAGTGGTAATCTGTGTTCCATTCCAGTGTGTTATTGACTATGGGCTTTGGTTCCGTGGATTGATATTCCGTGTTCCGTGTGGTATACCATTTGAGGCCGAACCTTTGGCTTTGTATTATGTGTGTTACCGGCAGTCCAGAATGCCTGGTGGGCGGCAACAAGCCCCACCATTTTGCATCATAGCATATTTATTTCCAAAAGAAACGCAAAAAAAAATATATATATGTATAACAAACATTTGCATGTCATATTTTCAAGGACATTCAAGAGTTCATTCAAGTTGAAGATGGACACTCCCATTGATACTGTCAAGGAAGCAAAGAGACATACGCACACCTACAGCCTTTTCCGAGAGCCGTTGACCGCCTTAGAGGGTTTGAGTTCGTTAATGACCGCTTTCTGCCTGAAGAGTTTCATGGATAATTATGGGAATATTTTGACTTTGTTGGAAACCGTGGTTGATACTCCTGCTTTGCAAACCTTGATGCAATTCTATGATCCTGAAATGAGGTGTTTTACGTTCCAGGATTACCAATTGGCTCCGACATTGGAAGAGTACTCTATCATTCTTAATCTCAAGGTAAAAGACGAAGTGCCATTCATCGACGTTCCAAAAGAAGTGAATTTCAAGTTGATCGCTGCTGCTCTTTATTTGAGCATAAAAGAAATATCTGATAATTGGAAGTCGAATGGAGGTGTCTCGGGGTTCTCTTTGAAGTTCTTGGTGAGAAAAGCTAAAGAGGAATTTGAGAAAAAGAATTGGAACGCGTACAATGTAACACCCAAAAATTTATTTAATTATATAAATAAATTATTCAAGGATTTAATATGGAAATTCGATCGAAGTTGGATTTATTAGTGATATTATAAGACGAGGAATTGGATTATTTAGTCGGTTAATCGAACAATTAATAAAGTTGGTTTATGTTGAAGAAAATAATATTAGTAATAATTTTATTTAGCCGGGTTAAGTTTTATGTGTGTTAAATAGCAAAGAAGAAGGTGTAAATAATAGGCCCATTAAGAGTTATGAGAAAATATTATTATTTTGGTTTATTGGATTAATAAAAAAAGATATATGGAATTAGGTTTATGTGAAAAATAAGGTTTTGGCTTTTGGGAGAATAGATCGTGAGACGAAGTTGCCGACAAAGAGGAACGAGGTTTTGGCAAAAAGGGGGAATTGATCGTTGGGAAAAGGCTTGCACTCGATCGGATATTAGAGGCGATCTCCATATATAAGGTAAGGGTGGGGTTCGAATTATATAACCGGGAATATGATGATTAGTATGTAGGATTGGGATTGTATAAATTGTGCCATGGAATTGTTTGTTGTCTCTGTGATATTTAATTCGGTGAAAGTTGGTTCTGTCAATAAATTTGTATGAAAAATTATCCTAAGTTGATGCTGGTCTAGGTTTTAGAAACTGTAAATCAAAGAAATTACAGGAAAAACAATTGAGACGGACGACTGATGAGGTCCTGTTGACCGGCAGTGAAGGGTAAGGAAGGGGTGCCGAGCGGCACACCCTTGGCGAAGACCACCATGTTTAATATGACGAGAGGCACACCTATTAAAAAGAAAATCTACCGAGGGGCACCTTGGATATATATATGTACGACATTGTCTACATTTTAATAGAGAAACAATTAGTATATACTAAATTGACAAGCATCCTGTAGTGTCAAGTTTAATAAAATAGTTGTGAATTAGTATACCAATTGTTATGAATTAATTGTATATGTTTCATTAGTAAGTGAATTAAAATAGTATGCACGTAAATTATTTTTGGTACAGTAAGTTAGATTTAAACTAACACTCTGTTTCATTCTTATAATAATAAATATAATAATGACAATTAGTATATTAATAATAATATATTAATTAGTAATTTTGGATCCAGTAACATATATTTATATAATTGAATTGGTTGATCTAACTTAAGTTAGTATATATATGTACATAAGTTTAGCAGAATAGTTAATTTACAACAACAGTACCGATTAATCGAATTTGAAGAATTAAGCGGTATAATTAGTTAACCGAAATTAATTGAAAATTGCCGGAGTCGGTCGTGTATATTGGTAGCTATTTTTAGTTGGTTTGTTTTGTTATGATTTCGTCGAATAAACTAATTTGCAGGTGCATTTGGATTGTTCCGGGTTATGGAAATGTATTGTGGATGCGTTGTTATTGAACACAATGTTTTGAATACTTGTTGCTGATTTTGTTGTTGCCAAATATATTGTTGTTGTTGTTTTATGCGAAGTTGTAGGATGTTTCAGTGACGATGTATACCTCTAATTATTGGTATAGCGACGATATAGGCTTATGCCTTTTGTGACGATGATGTTGTTGTTGTATGTGTTTGTTGCATTCATATACATATGCATTTTTGGCGATGGCCTGGATTGGCAAATTAGTGATGAAGGCTTATGCCTTGATGCCTCGGTTTAACTGGCAATTAGCGATGGGGGCTGAAGCCCTGGGTACCACATACATGTGCATTGTTGTGTCCCATTTTGAGTCGTTGCGAAGTTAATGTTGTTATGAGTTGCTGTTGATATAAGTTATGTTGGTTTGAGTTGTGAAATAATTATTGTGATAATTGTTGTTGACGATGGTTGTTATAATTGTTGTTACAAATTGTTGCTAAAGTTGTTGTTATAACTGCTGTTGCTAGTTGTTATTATAACTGTTATTTGAAAGTGGTGATAATTGTATGATCTGATCTAATATATTAATTATCATACTTCTGTTTATATTTTTCGATATCTCACCCCTTCTGAATGATGTTTCCCTTACCGTGGGAAACGGACAGGTACTCAAGATAGCGGTGGAAGTTTTGAAGTGATTTTATGAAGTCTTTAGTCGTTGTTATTCGAGTTGGTGTCTTGCTCTGATACGTAGCACTCGGGGGGATAAAGCGATTGATTTATTTATTATTTTGTTTGCTGAATTTTTAAGTGAATTATGTTTTAAATTGCAACTTAAAGTTACTATGCAATGATGCTACGACTTGATTTGAATATTTATGAAGTTTGATGATTCCGCTGCGAGTTAACTATTTAATTTGAAACAAAGTGATTTTTGAATAATGATTTAATAGTCCGTTTTAAATTCCTGTGCTATGTATCTATATGAAGGCAAATAAGCCGTAATTATTTTTGAAATGACGAATATGTGATACCTCAAATGAACTTGTTTGGAATTTATACTCTGATTTTTAATTATAATTTCGGGTAGAATTTGGGGTGTTACATACAATGCATTGCTTGCTGTGGCTATTTACGGGATTGTGATGTTCCCAAATGTTCCCAATTTTGTAGACTCGGCCGCGGTACACATCTTCATGGGAAAGAATCCTATTCCTACATTGTTGGCCGATACTTATTATGCCGTTCATGCCCGATATGAGAAACGTGGTGGTGCCATCACTTGTTGCCTTCAGTTGTTGTTCATCTGGTTCCTCTCTTTGTTGCCCAGCAAAGGACCTTTTGTGAAGACAAGGGATACGCTCAAGTGGACACACAGGATTATGTCACTTACTTCTTATGATATTCAGTGGCAAAAGTATCGAATTAACGTTTCTGAAGTGATTGTTGGGTGCGGTAAGTTCGATAATGTTCCTTTAGTTGGTACTAGAGGTTGCATCAATTACAATCCCGTGGTATCCTTGCGTCAATTGGGGTATATGTTGAAAGACAAGCCGGCGGATCACTTGATAGCGGAGACAGTCTATTTTGAGAAGGGGTCGGATCCAGAAAAGTTGAAGGGGATAATTGTGGCTTGGAAGAAGATTCGTAAGCATAACAGAGCCCATTTAGGGAAGAAGGAATCACTCGCTTTGACACCGTATGTTGAATGGATTGTAAAACGGGTCGGAAACTTGTTGCTGCCATATGATAGGGTTGCACCACTTCAAAAGCAACCTCCTTTGATTCTATCCGAATTTGTGCCAACAAAACTTTACAAGGATGCTTTGGTTACCAACTACAGGTTGCATGAAAGAGGGCAAGAGACCAATTTGAAGTTCTTTGAAGAGAGAGATGCAAAGATGAGGTTGATGCACCAGCTCAAGCAAGTCGAAGGCGCAAGTTCAAGTCAAGCCAGTACCCGGAGGCGTCCCTATGAGTTGCTAGAGGAAGATTTGTATCATAAGCAGCAAGAGTGTCTACAGTTACAGAGATCAGAGAGTAGTCTCAAGAGGCAGAAGCGGGATTCAGATAAACAGTTAGCGGAAGAGAAGGCTAAGACTGCTCGACTTGAAGAAGAACTAAGAAGACTCCGATCCCAGCGGAGAGGAGAGGGAGGAGCTCATTCTGTTGCCAGGCGATCCTAGTGTCGCTGTGGAGTGGATTTGTTTGATCCATGATGGTTGATTAGATGTTTATGCTTGATATTTGTCGCCCATGTCCAGCATTGTATGATGGGGTCGCATTTGGATGTTATGGATTTCTTTTGTATGAGCACTTTGTGACACGGTTATGTGTTTTGTTGTATGAACTCAAATTCTCAGTTGTGTTTGAATGAAGTATGCTCAGTTTGCTGAATTATTCTCGTTTGCGGATTGTTATTCAAATATATTCGGTATCAGGGTTTCTATGTCCTATCTGAAAGTGGGATGAACTCTTGGATACCTGAAAATTGATAAACATTTCATGCATATCATTCATATATCATACATGTCATGTATTTGCAGGTTTTGCAGGTCTTATATCTTATGTCTCACTGTTTTGTTATCATAAGGAGTTCTAAGACGGCTAATCACCCGTATCCGACTAGGAGCAATCAGAGAAGGCAGATGGAACAGATTCAGGAACAAATGGCAGAGATGAGAGCTCAACTGACAGAGCAGATGAATGCGCAGATGACGCAGTTTATGGAAGCATTGACTAATGTGACCAAGGGGCAGGATGACTTGCGAGTTCTTGTCGAGAACTCCAGAAGGAATGAGAATGGAAGACATCCAGGGCTGTTTGATGATGTGTCTGGTAGAATTGACGATCATCATGATCCGAATGAGTTTGATCACATGGGAGGGCACTATAATCCTTTCAATCAGCATCACGGGTTTCCACCTCCACCTCCGTCTCGTCTGTTGGGAAGGAGAGATCATCAGAACCGTGGTAATTTGGACTTCAATATTGAGAACTTTGATCAGGTATCAAGGCATAGTGCTAATGGTGCATATGAGGAAGCCGAGAGGTATCGTCTGATTGAAGAACGTCTCAGAGCTGTTGAAGGCAAAGGGGTGTTAGGCATGGATATCAATGACTTGGGGTTGGTTCCCGGTGTGAGGATCCCACCAAAATTCAAAGTTCCATCTTTTGACAAATACAATGGGGCGACTTGTCCCATGACTCATGTCAAAGCATACTATCGCAAGATGTCAGTTTATTCTGAGGATGAGGGTTTTCTAATGCATTTCTTCCAGGATAGCTTGGCTGGAGCTTCCTTGGAGTGGTATGTTCAACTTGAACGCACCCATATCCATTCTTGGAGAGATCTTGTGGAGGCTTTCATTAAGAACTATCAGTACAATGTTGATATGGCACCCAACAGGACCCAGTTGCAGAGTTTGGTTCAGGGGTCTAAAGAATCTTTCAAAGAGTACGCTCAGAAATGGCGCGAGTTAGCTGCGAGGGTTCAGCCACCTATGACTGAGCGTGAGATGATAGACATGTTCACCAGTACTTTGTCTGGACACTATTACTTGGCTTGCAGTGCTTTAGCCAACTTTTCTGAAATGGTGAGATATGGTGAACGAGTTGAGATGGGTCTAAAGATGGGGAAAATTCAGTTGGGAGCTTCTTCTAATTCTGCTGGTGGTAAGAAGCAAGCTGAGGGTTATGCCAGAAGGAAGGAAGGAAATGCGGATGCCATATATGGAAGAAGGGGTTCAGGGAGAAGCAATTCACAGGTTAATGCTGTCATGATCCCAGTACCACAACAACAACAACAGCAGGGACAACGTTCCAGTAATGATCGCTATCCTCTCAGGACTAGGCCTCACAGAAAGATTGATCTGATTCCTATGACATATGCTCAAGTGCTGCAACATTTGCTCAAGATTGAGAAGATTACTTTGAGAGATGCTCCGAATGCTCCGGACACACAATCTCCGAATTACAATGCGAATGCACGATGTGCTTTCCATTCAGGGGCCGCTGGGCATGATACCGAGAGGTGTATTGCGTTGAAGAACAAAGTCCAGGACTTGTTGGACCAAAAGATAATTCAGTTCACTCCTACACCCAATATTGTCAATAATCCGATGCCTACTCACGGAGGTTCGGGTGTGAATGCCATTGAGAGTGAAGAGATAAAGGTTGTATCTGAAGTGAGCTGTTTGACTTTTCCTCTTGTATCTGTGAAGCAACATCTGATTAATAGCGGTATCTTCCCGGGCTGTGGGGTTGATTGCGAAAATTGCAAAAGTCAACCTGAAGGTTGTGATGATTTGAAAGGTATGGTACAAAAGCTGATTGATGAGGGTCCTCTTCAGTTCTACCGAAGGTTGAGAGGTGCGAAGAGTAAGGATGGTGAAGTGTCTGTGATCTCAATTCCTTATGATCCAGTTGTTCCAATATGTATCCAAGTGCCTATTCAGATACCTGTCAGTATCCCATATGAGGAACAACCAACAGCGTTGATGATTACTGTGCCAGGGCCTATTCCATATGAGAGTGAGAATGCCATCCCTTGGCATTATGGTTCAGACGTATATTACTATGGCACGAAGGAGGAAGGCGAGCCATCTAAAGAGAAGCTTGTTGAGGCCTCAGTTGTAAACACTGATAATTTCGCCGGTACTGGTAGGATCACTCGCAGTGGTAGGGTGTTCTCTCCTCAGCTTGTGCAAAACAATGCAGATGCTTTGGCTAAGGCCAAAGGAAAACAAGTGGTGACCGATGTCCAGAATTCTCCGATTCAGAGTGGGGCACCTGATAGTGCTGTGTCTTCCAAGGATGTGGAAGAATTGTTGAGAATCATCAGGAAGTCTGATTACAAGGTTGTTGAGCAGTTGGGTCAGACCCAGTCAAAGATTTCTATCTTGCAACTGCTGATGTGTTCAGAAGGTCATAGAGATGCTCTCTTGAGAATCCTGAATGGTGCTTACGCCCCGCATGAAATATCTGTGAATCAGCTAGAGGCGGTAGCCAATAATATCTCTGCTGGGAACGGTTTGGGATTTACGGATCGTGATCTTCCTCCAGAAGGGAGAAACCATAACAAGGCTTTGCATATTTCGATTGAGTGTAAGGGGACGACTTTGTCCCGTGTTTTGGTTGATACTGGGTCTTCTTTAAACGTGCTTCCCAAATCAGCTCTAATGAGAATTGACTATGCTGGTGTGGAGTTAAGGCCTAGTGAGTTGGTGGTGCGCGCCTTTGACGGTTCAAGGAGGTATGTGTTCGGAGAGGTAGATCTACCAATCCAAGTTGGTCCCCAAGTCTTCACTACAACATTCTATGTGATGGACATTCAACCTGCTTACTGTTGTTTGTTGGGACGACCGTGGATTCACAAGGCTGTTGGTGTGACATCCACTCTTCATCAGAAGTTGAAGTATCCGGTTGACGGTAAAGTGGTGACAGTTTGTGGTGAAGAAGATTATATTGTGAGTCACTTGTCCTCTTTCCGATACGTGGAGATCGAAGGTGAGATACATGAGACGCCATTTCAAGCGTTTGAAGCTGTGAATGCTGTGAGAATTCCTCCTTATGAGATAACGAAGCCAGAAACGATTATGTCCTCTTTGAAAGATGCTCAGGTTATCGTTGAGACTGGAAGAGTGGAAGGTTGGGGGCAAGTAATTGACGTGCGTCCCAAATTTGATAAGAAGGGTCTTGGTTTCAATCCTGGAAGGCAGAATGCATCGCCCAAGTCTAGTATCCTTAGCCCGATCAAGTTTGTGAGTGGAGGTGTCATTCAAAACGGTCAGGTCCATGCCATTGTCGATGGTGAGGAGGTGGATAGTGTTTGTGACTTTGATAGCTGGATTCGTCCAAGTATTCCTGGAGAGATGCCTTGCAACTGGACAATCGAAGATGTCATCCAAGTTACACAAGCTCAGGAGTAAATTCCTTGTTTTTACTTTTCTTATCATGACATAATTCCTACGCTCTGCCCAAGGCGTAGTGAATCATTTGTAGGGCCATGCAGTTCGCATTTTTCAAAGTTAATCATGAAATAAAAGGACGTTTTTGCATTCAAATGTTTCGCTCTTTGTCTTTCTTTTAACTTTTTTTCTTTTAAATGGCAATGTTTTTGCACACACTTGCACATATCTTAATAAAAATAAAACTAAAATAAAAACATCAATCATGCAGATGTTCCACCACCACGGATTCCATTGGTAACAGTTCCGCTATTGCTTATTATGATTTTGACAATCCGATCTACCAAGCCGAGGAGGAAGCTTATGAAGATTGTGATCTCCCCGATGAGTTGGCCAGATTGTTGAAACAGGAAAAGAAAGCGATTCAGCCGCATCAAGAGGTAATCGAGATGGTAAATGTTGGTACTAAAGAGCAGGTTCGAGAAGTCAAGATAGGGGCTGCGCTTGGGAACAGTGTGAAGCAGAAGCTTATTGATATGTTGAAAGAGTATGCGGATATCTTTGCTTGGTCCTATGAGGATATGCAAGGTCTTGATACAAATATTGTGGTACACCGTCTACCTCTCAAGGAAGATAGTCCTCCTGTCAAGCAGAAGCCCCGAAGGACTCGCCCAGATATGTCTGAGAAGATTAAGAAAGAGGTTGAGAAACAGTTTGATGCTGGCTTTCTGCAAGTCGTGAATTACCCGCCGTGGGTTGCGAATATTGTTCCTGTACCTAAGAAGGACGGAAAGGTCAGGATGTGTGTTGACTACAGAGATCTGAATAGGGCGAGTCCGAAAGATGATTTTCCTCTTCCCCACATTGATGTGCTGGTCGATAATACTGCTCCTTTTAAAGTGTTTTCCTTCATGGATGGCTTCTCTGGGTACAATCAGATCAAGATGGCACCAGAAGACATGGAGAAAACAACGTTTATCACACCGTGGGGAACTTTCTGCTACAAAGTCATGCCTTTTGGGTTGAAAAACGCAGGGGCAACGTATCAGCGTGCCATGGTGACTCTTTTTCATGACATGATTCACAAAGAGATTGAAGTGTATGTCGATGACATGATTGCAAAGTCTCACACTGAAGAAGAGCACTTGGTTCATTTGCAGAAATTGTTTGAGAGGCTTCGGGAATTCAGACTTAGGTTGAATCCAAACAAATGCACTTTCGGAGTGCGATCCGGAAAACTGTTGGGTTTTGTTGTTAGTGGGAAAGGTATTGAGGTCGATCCTGCAAAAATAAAAGCTATACAAGAGATGCCTGAGCCGAGAACAGAAAAAGAAGTTCGTGGTTTCTTAGGGAGATTGAACTACATTGCTAGATTTATCTCTCATCTTACGGCCACTTGTGAACCAATATTCAAATTACTAAGAAAAGATCAGACGGCCAGGTGGAATAATGATTGTCAAAAAGCATTTGAAAAAGTGAAAGAGTATCTGCAGGAACCTCCGATATTAATGCCTCCAGTTCCAGGAAGGCCTTTGATTATGTACCTCACAGTTCTTGAAAATTCAATGGGATGTGTGCTGGGTCAACATGACGAGTCTGGCCGAAAAGAGCATGCAATATACTACCTTAGCAAAAAGTTTACCGACTGTGAATCCTGATACTCACTGCTCGAGAAAACTTGCTGTGCTTTGGTGTGGGCTGCTCGCCGGCTGAGGTAGTATATGTTGGTTCACACCACCTTATTGATTTCCAAGATGGATCCTATCAAGTACGTCTTTGAGAAGCCTGCTCTTTCCGGAAGAGTAGCCAGATGGCAGATGATTTTGACTGAATATGATATCTGAAGGATAGAAAAACACTTAGAAAGGGGGGGATTGAATAAGTGTGACTTTAAATATTGGACGATAAAAATAAATTGCACAATTATTTTTATCCTGGTTCGCTGTTAACGAAGCTACTCCAGTCCACCCCCGCAGAGATGATTTACCTCAACTGAGGATTTAATCCACTAATCGCACGGATTACAATGGTTTTCCACTTAGTCCGCAACTAAGTCTTCCAGAGTCTTCTGATCACACACTGATCACTCCAGGAACAACTGCTTAGATACCCTCTAAGACTTTTCTAGAGTCTACTGATCAACACGATCACTCTAGGCTTAGTTCACTCCTAAGACTTCCCTAGAGTATTCTGATCAACACGATCACTCTAGTTACAAACTGCTCAGCCAACTGCTAAGACTTCCTAGAGTATACTGATCACACTGATCACTCTAGTTCCTTACAACTTAATGTAATCTATTCAAGAGTTTACAAATGCTTCTTAAAAGCGATAATCACAACTGTGATATTTCTCTTAACGTTTAAGCTTAATCTCACTAAAATATTACAACAGCAATGTAGTGAGTTGATGAAGATGAAGATTCTGAGTTTTGATTGAACAACGTTTCAGCAAGTTTGATATAAGTTGTTTTTTTTTGGTGCAGAATCGTTAACCTTGCTTCTCATCAGAACTTCATATTTATAGGCGTTGAGAAGATGACCGTTGAATGCATTTAATGCTTTGCGTGTTCCGTACAGCATTGCACTTAATGTTATACGCTTTTGTCAACTACCTCGAGCCTTGTTCACGCTGTGTCTACTGACGTAGCCTTTAGTAGCTTTTAACGTTCCTTTTGTCAGTCAGCGTAGTCTGCCACCTGTACTTCCTTCTGATCTGATGTTTGTGAATACGACGTTTGAATATCATCAGAGTCAAAACAGCTTGGTGCATAGCATCTTCTGATCTTCTGACCTTGAAGTGCTTCTGAGCGTGATACCATCTTCTGATCTTCAGTGCTTCTGATCTCACGTTCTTCTGATGCTTCCATAGACCCATGTTCTGATTCTGCTTCGACCATCTTCTGATGTCTTGCCAGACCATGTTCTGATGTTGCATGCTGAACCATTTGAGATACAACTTCTGAGCGCTGAATCATGCGTACTCTTTATATATATTTCCTGAAAGGGAAATTGCATTGGATTAGAGTACCATATTATCTTAAGCAAAATTCATATTATTGTTATCATCAAAACTAAGATAATTGATAAGAACAAATCTTGTTCTAACAATCTCCCCCTTTTTGATGATGACAAAAACATATATAAATGATATGAATTTGCGATCAGAAAGAGTAGACGGCAAAAGACAAATTACACAGCTATAGCATAAGCATATGAATATGTCTCCCCCTGAGATTAACAATCTCCCCCTGAGATAAATAATCTCCCCCTGAAATAAATACTCGAAGAACTTTGATAAAAGACTTCCCTGATTATTTCGGTAGAGACGATCATATAAGCTTCTGCCTTCAGAGAATTCATGGCTTCTGACTTCTGCTTCCATTGGACAGCTTCAGAACTTGAATTTCTTTAGATCCTTAGAACACTTACAGCTTCTGATTTCTGCTTCCATCGTGGACAGCTTCAGAACTTGACTTTCTTTGATCTTCAGAACATTCACAGCTTCTGACTTCTGCTTCCATTCAGGACAGCTTCAGAACTTGAATTTTCTGGATCTTTTAGAACATTCACATCTTCTGATTTCTGCTTCCCTCGGATAGCTTCAGAACTTTGAATGTCTACCAACATCACTTCATGCTAGATTTGTATCAGAACATTGTTGAATGTACCAGAGCATCATCAGAGCATCTCTACATCCTGAAATGTTACAGAACAAAAACTAAACGACAAAAGTCAGCATGAACGAGTTAGAACATAAAAATGTATGTTTGAACACATTATATATATCAGAGCCATATAGGCTGAAATAATGTATCAGAGCAAATAATGTATCAGAGCCATAACATTATATGTATCAGAGCAAATAGAATTTTGTCAGAACAGGATAGACAATGATATTCAAATTTTATTATCAGTGCTTCTGATTCATTCTTCTTTCTTGCTTCTGATCTCTGAAGCTTGACAGCACTCAGCTTGCTTCAGTTTCCAAGAGCTTATTCCTTTTACAGAATAACGCTTCTTATGGTTTTGCTTCTTGTGTTTGCTTCTGAAGATTCACTTCACTTCTCTGTACCTGCAAAACACTCAAACCATATAGAACTTGCAGTTCTTGTTAGTGAATGTGTGGGAGCCTTTACCCAGCAACTGATAGATTAATCAAATCATTTATCATTTATCTTCTCCCCCTTTTTGTCATAACATCAAAAAGAATATTTAAAAAAAATTCAGATGCATAAAACGACAAATAAGACATTTACTGGAATGTAAAACACAAAGAAACTTTTCATTGATAATAAAAAGATATTACAAAAGGTTCCTATGTTTAACAAGATGAGAAACATTCCTAGCAAATACAAAGTAGAGTTTCCAAAGAGGAAATCACTACAAAAATTAAAAAAAATACAACATTCGGTCAAGAAACTCAACATAGAAGTTGAGCGTATCTTCCTACAACTCAAGAAAGTCTTCTGTCTTTGGATGAAAGTTGATAACAACATCAAAGAAGAGTCGGACTTGAGCGGTATTAGAAGAGCCATCCCGAGATGCACAGAGATCTGTCGCCTTTGAGTCATGGAGCTTCAACAGACTTAGAGTGAACGCTAGGTTTTGAGAGAATAAAAGAAAAAACGAGAGAGAGAGAGAGAGAAGAAAAAAAACTTTAAGAGGAAGACAAAGAGATAGGAAACCAAAAACCATTTTGAAGAGAATTTAAAAGAAAATAAAGTGAAACGAATGATGAATAGCATTTAATGTTACGTGACGTGAGGAGAGATAATAAAGACAAATGAGGTGACTAGCACAGTTACCTATGGTCGGCGTCCCTTCAACTGCACGCACGTTTATCCACGAATAGTAACGACAGGATTACCATCCCGAGATAAAACGTAACAGCTGTTTTGCTTTAAAGGAAGTTCTGAATCAACTTAGACAATGAAACGTTAGTAATAACCGAATCATAATTTCTAAAAGATTTCAATTAGAACTTCTGACTAAAAAGAATGTTCCACACTCATTTCAGAAGATACTCATACATGAGAACTTCTCATCTTCTCATTCTGGGCATAAATCCATACTGATGTTCTTCAGAATGAACTTAAACCTATCTTCAGCCAGGGGTTTTGTAAAGATATCAGCCCATTGATGGTCTGTATCAACAAAGTTTAAAGATATGACACCCTTCTGAACATAGTCCCTTATGAAATGATGTTTAATCTCAATATGTTTAGCTTTTGAATGAAGAATAGGATTCTTAGAGAAACATATAGCAGAAGTATTATCACAGAATATAGGAATGTTACTCTCAAATATCTGATAATCTTCTAACTGACTCTTCATCCAGAGCATCTGTGTACTACAACCAGCAGCAGCTACATATTCTGCTTCTGTCGTTGATAGAGCAATAGTTGCTTGCTTCTTGCTGTACCAGGAGATCAAATGACTTCCAAGAAATTGGCAACTTCCTGAAGTACTTTTTCTTTCAATTCTATCTCCAGCATAATCAGCATCGCAGAATCCTACTAAGTTGTATTCTTTAGATTTTCTGTAAACTAAGCCAACATTAGTAGTACCTTTCAGATACCTTAGAATTCTCTTAACAGCAGTTAAATGAGATTCTCTAGGATCTGATTGGAATCTAGCACACAAACAAACACTGAACAAAATGTCAGGTCTAGAAGCAGTCAGATATAGAAGAGATCCAATCATACCTCTGTATAACTTCTGATCTACCTTCTTACTTACCTCATCCTTACCTAGGATGCATGTTGGATGCATAGGGGTTTTGGCTTCTTTGCAGTCCAGAAGATTAAACTTCTTCAGAAGTTCCTTCACATACTTGGTTTGGTGAACATATGTTCCTTCTGATGTTTGATTTATTTGTATTCCAAGGAAATACTTGAGTTCTCCCATCATGCTCATTTCAAACTCAGCCTGCATAGACTTAGCAAACTCCTTTCCAAGTGTAGCATTAGATGTTCCAAAAATAATATCATCTACATATATTTGACAAATTAAAATATCCTTTTCAAAGGTTTTACAAAAGAGAGTAGTGTCCACTTTTCCTCTAGTGAAACCATTATCTAGAAGGAAAGAACTTAAGCGTTCATACCAAGCTCTGGGAGCTTGCTTCAATCCATATAATGATTTCTTTAGTTTAAACACATGATTCGGAGACATAGAGTCTTCAAAACCAGGAGGTTGATGGACATAAACTTCTTCATCTATATAACCATTTAAGAAGGCACTCTTAACATCCATTTGATAGAGAGTGATGTTATGTTGAGTGGCAAAAGAAATTAATAGACGAATAGATTCTAACCTGGCCACTGGTGCAAAGGTTTCTGTATAATCAATCCCTTCTTGTTGACTATAACCCTGAGCCACCAGTCTGGCTTTGTTTCTTACCACTTCACCTTTCTCACTGAGCTTGTTTCTGAAGACCCATTTTGTACCAATTATATTGAATCCATCTGGTCTTGGAACAAGATCCCAAACATCATTCCTTGTAAACTGATTCAGTTCTTCTTGCATAGCAATTATCCAGTCTGGATCTTCTAGAGCATGATCAACAGAAGTTGGCTCGATCAAAGATACAAGACCTAATTGACAATCTGCATTGTTCTTAAGGAATGCTCTTGTTCTGATTGGATCATCCTTCTTTCCAAGAATGACATCTTCTGAATGACCAGAGATAAGTCTGGATGATCTTCTGACAGATGGTTCTTCAGAAATGCTTAGATCCTCCAGAGAAGCTGATACTTGATCTTCTGGTTCTTTGCTTCTGAGGAGCTCTGCTTCTGATGCGTTACTTCTTGGCTCAACAACTTCTGATATATCAATATCACAATCTGCAAAATTATCAAACTGCTTTGGTTTTTCAGAACCAAGCTTATCATCAAACCTGATATTGATTGATTCTTCTACAACCAATGTTTCAGTATTGTATACTCTGTAGCCTTTTGAGCGTTCAGAATATCCAAGAAGGAAACACTTTTGAGCTTTGGAATCAAACTTACCAAGATGATCTTTAGTGTTCAGAATAAAGCATACACATCCAAAAGGATGGAAATATGAAATGTTGGGCTTTCTATTCTTCCACAATTCATAAGGAGTCTTATTTAGAATAGGTCTGATAGAGATTCTATTCTGAATATAGCATGCAGTGTTTATTGCTTCTGCCCAGAAATGCTTAGCCATATTGGTTTCATTGATCATGGTTCTGGCCATTTCTTGCAGAGTCCTATTCTTTCGCTCTACAACCCCATTTTGCTGTGGAGTTCTAGGACAAGAGAAATCATGGGCAATACCATTTTCTTTGAAGAATTCTTCAAAGGATCTGTTCTCAAATTCACCACCATGATCACTTCTGACCTTTATGATTTTACACTCTTTTTCAGATTGAATCTGAATGCAGAAATCAAAGAACACTGAATGAGTCTCATCCTTGTGTTTTAAGAATTTTACCCAAGTCCAGCGGCTATAATCATCTACAATGACTAATCCATATTTCTTTCCTCTGACAGATGCTGTTTTGACTGGACCAAACAGATCAATGTGCAAGAGTTCTAATGGCCTTGAGGTAGAAACAACATTCTTAGATTTGAATGCAGGTTTGGAGAACTTGCCCTTCTGACATGCTTCACAAAGAGCATCTGATTTGAATTTCAGATTAGGGAGTCCTCTGACCAGATTCAGTTTGTTAATCTGAGAAATCTTTCTCAAACTAGCATGACCTAATCTTCTGTGCCAGACCCACTGCTCTTCAGAAACAGACATAAGACAGGTCACCTTCTGACTCATAAGATCTTGCAGATCTGTCTTATAAATGTTGTTCTTCCTCTTGCCTGTAAATAGGATTGAGCCATCCTTCTGATTTACAGCCTTGCAAGACTTTTGATTAAAGATTATATCATAACCATTGTCACTCAATTGACTGATAGATAAGAGGTTATGAGTTAATCCTTCAACAAGAAGTACATTAGAAATGGAAGGAGAGTTACCAGACTTTATAGTTCCAGAGCCAATTATCTTGCCCTTCTGATCTCCTCCAAACTTGACTTCTCCTCCAGACTTAAGCACCAGGTCTTGGAACATAGACCTTCTTCCTGTCATGTGTCGTGAGCATCCAGAGTCCAGGTACCATGACATGTTGTGCTTTGTCCTTCTTGCAGCCAAGGATATCTGCAATAGGAATAATCTTATCCTTAGGTACCCACATTTTCTTGGGTCCTTTCTTGTTAGATTTTCTCAAGTTCTGATTGAACTTGGGTTTGACATTATAAGCAATAGAAGGAACAGCATGATAATTCTTAATGTGAGTTTCATGATATTTCCTAGGTTGTGTCACATGCTTTTTGGTGTGTGTTATGTGAAAACTTTGAGCATGTGAAGTGTGCCTAATATCATGAGAGTGGCCATACTTGAACTGATCATACAATGGCTTGTATGTAATTTTCATTTCATCAACAGGTTCAAGTTTGTATGGGGTTTCACCCTCAAAACCAATGCCAACTCTTTTGTTTCCAGACACAGCATATATCATAGAAGCTAGCTGACTTCTGCCAATACTTCTAGATAAGAACTTCCTGAAACTTAAATCATATTCTTTCAGAATATGGTTTAGACCAGGAGTGGATTTTTCTGAATCAGAAGGAGATCCAACATTATGGGATAATTTTAAAAGTTTTTCTTTTAATTCAGAATTTTCCAACTCAAGCTTCTTTGTTTCAAATTCAAATTGCTTCTTCAGCTTTTTGTATTTGAGACTAATCTGAGACTTGAGTTCCAGAAGTTCAGTTAGACCGGAAACTAACTCATCTCTAGTAAGTTCAGAAAATACCTCTTCAGAATCTGATTCTGATGTAGATTCTGATCCGTCATCTTCTGTCGCCATCAGCGCACAGTTGGCCTGCTCATCTTCTGAATCATCTTCTGACTCATCCCAGGTTGCCATAAGACCTTTCTTCTTATGAAGCTTTTTCTTGGGACTTTCCTTCTGAAGATTTGGACATTCATTCTTGTAGTGTCCAGGCTCATTGCATTCATAGCACATGACCTTCTTCTTGTCAAATCTTCTTTCATCAGAAGATTCTCCACGTTCAAATTTCCTTGAACTTCTGAAGCCTCTGAACTTCCTTTGCTTGGTCTTCCAGAGTTGATTTAGCCTTCTGGAGATCAGGGACAGTTCATCTTCTTCTTCAGATTCTGATTCTTCAGGATCTTCTTCTTTGGCCTGAAAAGCGTTAGTGCATTTCTTGATATTAGATTTTAATGCAATAGACTTACCTTTCTTTTGAGGCTCATTTGCATCCAGCTCAATTTCATGGCTTCTCAAGGCACTGATCAGCTCTTCCAGAGAAACTTCATTCAGATTCTTTGCAATCTTGAATGCAGTCACCATAGGACCCCATCTTCTGGGTAAGCTTCTGATGATCTTCTTCACATGATCAGCCTTGGTGTATCCTTTGTCAAGAACTCTCAATCCAGCAGTCAGAGTTTGAAATCTCGAAAACATCTTTTCAATGTCTTCATCATCCTCCATCTTGAAGGCTTCATACTTCTGGATTAAGGCAAGAGCTTTTGTCTCCTTGACTTGAGCATTCCCTTCATGAGTCATTTTCAAGGACTCATATATGTCATAGGCCGTTTCCCTGTTAGATATCTTCTCATACTCAGCATGAGAGATAGCATTCAGCAAAACAGTTCTACATTTATGATGATTCCTGAAAAGCTTCTTTTGATCATCATTCATTTCTTGCCTTGACAGCTTTACGCCACTGGCATTTACTGGATGTTTGTAACCATCCATTAGAAGATCCCATAGATCACCATCTAGACCCAGAAAATAACTTTCCAGTTTATCTTTCCAGTATTCAAAGTTTTCACCATCAAATACCGGCGGTCTAGTATAACCATTGTTTCCGTTGTATTGCTCAGCAGAGCCAGATGTAGATGCAGGTGTAGATGTAGACTTTCCACTTTCATCAACCATCTTTTAAATGAAGCGTTTTTCTCTTCCTGAATCTTTTCTAAACACGGTTAAGTGCTTGCACCTTAGAACCGGCGCTCTGATACCAATTGAAGGATAGAAAAACACTTAGAAAGGGGGGGATTGAATAAGTGTGACTTTAAATATTGGACGATAAAAATAAATTGCACAATTATTTTTATCCTGGTTCGCTGTTAACGAAGCTACTCCAGTCCACCCCCGCAGAGATGATTTACCTCAACTGAGGATTTAATCCACTAATCGCACGAATTACAATGGTTTTCCACTTAGTCCGCAACTAAGTCTTCCAGAGTCTTCTGATCACACACTGATCACTCCAGGAACAACTGCTTAGATACCCTCTAAGACTTTTCTAGAGTCTACTGATCAACACGATCACTCTAGGCTTAGTTCACTCCTAAGACTTCCCTAGAGTATTCTGATCAACACGATCACTCTAGTTACAAACTGCTCAGCCAACTGCTAAGACTTCCTAGAGTATACTGATCACACTGATCACTCTAGTTCCTTACAACTTAATGTAATCTATTCAAGAGTTTACAAATGCTTCTTAAAAGCGATAATCACAACTGTGATATTTCTCTTAACGTTTAAGCTTAATCTCACTAAAATATTACAACAGCAATGTAGTGAGTTGATGAAGATGAAGATTCTGAGTTTTGATTGAACAGCGTTTCAGCAAGTTTGATATAAGTTGTTTTTTTTTGGTGCAGAATCGTTAACCTTGCTTCTCATCAGAACTTCATATTTATAGGCGTTGAGAAGATGACCGTTGAATGCATTTAATGCTTTGCGTGTTCCGTACAGCATTGCACTTAATGTTATACGCTTTTGTCAACTACCTCGAGCCTTGTTCACGCTGTGTCTACTGACGTAGCCTTTAGTAGCTTTTAACGTTCCTTTTGTCAGTCAGCGTAGTCTGCCACCTGTACTTCCTTCTGATCTGATGTTTGTGAATACGACGTTTGAATATCATCAGAGTCAAAACAGCTTGGTGCATAGCATCTTCTGATCTTCTGACCTTGAAGTGCTTCTGAGCGTGATACCATCTTCTGATCTTCAGTGCTTCTGATCTCACGTTCTTCTGATGCTTCCATAGACCCATGTTCTGATTCTGCTTCGACCATCTTCTGATGTCTTGCCAGACCATGTTCTGATGTTGCATGCTGAACCATTTGAGATACAACTTCTGAGCGCTGAATCATGCGTACTCTTTATATATATTTCCTGAAAGGGAAATTGCATTGGATTAGAGTACCATATTATCTTAAGCAAAATTCATATTATTGTTATCATCAAAACTAAGATAATTGATAAGAACAAATCTTGTTCTAACAATATCCAATATACTACCCAGAAAGCCATCAAAGGTAGTGTGTTGGCGGATTATCTTGCGCATCAGCCGGTCGAAGATTATGAACCGATGAAGTTTGAATTTCCCGATGAGGATGTCCTGTATATCAGAGATTGTAACATTCCTGGACCAGAGGAAGGACCCGAACCAGGATCGCGATGGACGCTCGTGTTTGATGGTGCCTCTAATGCACTCGGGAATGGTGTTGGAGCTGTAATTACTTCTCCTTCAGGTTTTCATATTCCGTTTACAGCCAGAATCTGTTTTGATTGCACTAATAACATGGCTGAGTATGAAGCTTGCATCTATGGTATCGAAGCTGCGATCGATTTGCGAATCAAGTACTTGAAAGTTTTTGGGGATTCCAATCTTGTCATTAGTCAGATCAATGGAGATTGGGAAACTCGCCATCAGAATCTGATTCCATACAGGGAGCATGTGATGAGACTCATTCCATACTTTGATGAGATCACATTCGAGCATATTTCTAGAGAAGAGAACAATCCTGCGGATGCTCTCGCTACGTTGGCTTCCATGTTCAAAGTGAAATGGGCCAATGAAGCGCCTAATATCACCATTAACAGGTTGGATGAACCTGCATTTTGCTTTGAAGCTGATGTCGAATTAGATGGTAATCCCTGGTACCATGATATCAAAAAGTTCCTCGAAACTCAAGAGTATCCTCCCGAAGCATCGGTGACTGATAAGAAGTTTCTGAGAAGGTTTGCAGCTAAGTTTTACCTCAACGGTGGTGTATTGTATAAGAGGCATCATGACGGTGTGTTGCTCCGATGTGTTGTTAAGGAAGAAGCTTCGAAAATTATAGAGGAAATGCACGAAGGTGAGTTTGGTACCCATTCAAGTGGGCATACAATGGCTAAGAAGATCTTGAGGGCTGGTTACTATTGGTCCACTATGGAAACTGATTATCATAACCATGTCAGAATTTGTCACAAGTGCCAGATCTATGCTGACAAAGTGCACGTGCCGCTTGTGCCTTTGAATGTTTTGACTTCTCCGTGGCCTTTTGCAATGTGGGGCATTGACATGATTGGAGAGATTAAGCCTACTGCTTCTAATGGGCATCGCTTCATTTTGGTTGCCATCGATTACTTCACCAAGTGGGTTGAAGCCGCATCTTATGCGAATGTCACCAGGCAAGTGATTACTAGCTTTATCAAGCACAGCATAATATGTCGTTATGGGATTCCTGAGAAGATCATTACTGATAACGGATCGAATCTCAATAACAAGTTGATGAAGGAGCTTTGTGAGTCCTTCAAGATCAAGCATCACAATTCGTCTCCGTATCGTCCAAAGATGAATGGCGCTATTGAAGCGGCCAACAAGAACAATAAGAAGATTGTGCAGAAGATGGTAGTGACCTACCGAGATTGGCACGAGATGCTACCTTTTGCTTTGCATGGTTATCGTACCTCTGTGCGTACATCGACTGGGGGACCTCCTTTCTCGCTTGTTTATGGTATGGAAGCGGTACTGCCTATTGAAGTTGAGATTCCTTCCCTGAGGATTATGAAAGACGTCGAGCTTGACGAGTCAGAATGGGTACAGAATCGGATGGATCAATTGAACCTCATTGATGAGAAACGCTTAGCGGCTATTGGACATGGTCAGGTGTACCAAAGGAAGATGAGAAAAGCTTTTGACAAGCGGGTGCGACCCCAAAGCTACAAACCAGGTGATCTGGTGCTCAAAAGAATCATTCTTCCTCAAGGTGATCCTCGAGGCAAGTGGACTCCGACGTATGAAGGCCCCTTTGTTGTGCAGAAAGTGTTCTCTGGCGGTGCCATGATGCTTGCAACGATGGATGGCGAGAACTTTCCGCACCCTGTGAACGCGGATGTAGTCAAAAAATACTTCGCATAGACCTGAGAGAAGAAAAAAAGAAAACAAAAAGGGAAAAAAAGAAAAGAAAAAGAAAAAAAAGAAAAAAAGAAGAAAAAAGAAAAGAAAAGAAAATGAATCAGGCAAAAGAATGAAAAAGAAATGAATATACCCGCTAAGTTGAAAACCCGAAAGGGCGACTTAGGCAAAAAAAAGGGACAAAAGCGAATGACTACATCTTGCATGCCACCTTGGCAATCACTCTTCATACATGCTTAGGGCTCCCGACCGAGGGATAAGCAAGACTCCGTGTTCTTGAGTTTGCACCTGGCAGCTCAAATCCCTAAAGCATTCACAAATTCCAATCACTTTGTTTAGGGCTCCCGACCGAGGGATAAGCAAGACTCCGTGTTCTTGAGTTTGCACCTGGCAGCTCAAATCCCTAAAGGCTCTCATAAACCCCGTCGGGTCCACAAGTTTGGTGACATTATCAGATCGGGCAGTGATCAATCCTAATGAGTACGGTCTTCCAATGCAAGGAGATGAGAACGTCAAGGTTATAAAAGTGATAGCGGGATCGAAACCAATGGATATCCGTTTCACATTGCCATTTCTCTTGTACTCAATAAATGCGTGGTTACCTCTTACTAGGAACTACTTCTGAAATGTGTTCACTCTTTTACGAGCATTCTGTTCGCAATTAATAAAAATCTCTTTATCTTAAACAACTGTTTTCTTTTACTGTTTTGTTTGCATAAAACGTCCTGGATTTGTGTTAAACTTTGCATATGAAAACTGCTTTGCTTTTACAATACATGATTAGAAATGATAAAATATTTGAAATTACTTCAAAGTCTTGTGTGACCAGGATGGCAGGCCAAGATGCCATGCTATATCCTGGGGCATTTTTCATTTGTTTGTCTCGCAGGTACGTCCTTGCAAGCGCTTCGCATCAGCATATTGACAGACATCCCCAGCCGAGTGCATCCTAACGAGAAATTCTCATTCCCCAGCTAAGTATATCTGGATGAGACTTTCTTTGTTCCAAGATTCTCATCTCCTCATCAAAGCACATCTTGATGCATTCTCTATGTTCCATAGGTCTTATTCCCCGGCGTAATGTCTTCTCCCCAGTTGAGTCATGATTGGATGGTATCTGATTCCCCGGCAAGCTCTTAATGAGGTTCCTTGAACGAGTTCCTCATTCTCCCCAGTAGAGTGTTTCTCTCCCCAACAGATTGACCTGCTTTCCCCAGGAGAGTCATCTTATTCCCCAGTGGAATTGCCTTAACAAAAGGTTCTTATGCTAAGTTCCTTATCCCCAGCGGATCTCTCATATCCCCAGCAGCTCGCTTTGCAGAAGTATTCATCTTCCCCACTGAGTTTTCTTTCCTCAGCAAAGATTCACATGCATCCTCAGCAAGATCTGTTCTCATCTAGGACTTCCCCAGCGGAATGCGTCCTATACAAGCAAGTTGGTAACTACTCATCGGAGTTATCTCCACGACTTGCTCTTATCTCTTCATCCCCAGTGTGTCGAGAATTTGCTTCTCTAGTGAAGTTGCCAGGGTTTCCCCCGAGGAGTTAATCGGGATGTTCATATCCTCAAGCAGGATTCATTCCCCAAGCAGAGCTCGCATCCAGATTTGATCATCTCCAGCAGATTTCTGATCCATCTTTGTCAGCTCGCAATGGTGACCCTTGGTTACTCATCTTGTCCTCCCCACAGAGTTCCATACTCTCTCCAGGACTTCTTCAGCAATTCAGTGCTCATCTGTTGCCTCCCTGAGCAACGTCCGAATCATGCATCATTCGCATTGCATTCTTAAGCGTGTAGCGTCTTCCTTCTTGGGAACACTATTCCGTACACATTCATACATGCATCATGCATAAATCATATCATATATGCTTCTTTCTGCAGGAAAGTTATCCAGATTCAAATGCTCCCTAGAGAGCAGTATTCGCCTAGTCATTACAGGCGCTTATCCTGATGTTTTGAATCAGAAGAGGATTGTTCTACCTATTTTCTGACGTAGCTCAGATCAGTTCAAAGACATTCCTATTCCCGATGCCCCCAGATCGGTGGAAGATATTTGTTCCTATCCTGATATCTAGCTCAGTTGAAGGAACCGCCTCTGGATCTCCCAAGATCTTCCGAAGGAGCAAGCCCGCTGATACATCAGATCAGTTGGAAATATCTACTCCCTGACGATTTAGTTCGTTCAGAAGAAGAAACTCGCCTGCCCAGTCCTGATGCCTAACCATCAGTTGAAGACGTTTTCTTTACCCGGCGTACACAGTTCGGAAGAGATATCTGTTCCTATCCTAATATTCAGATTCAGATTAGTTGAAGGAACCGCCTCCGGATCTCCTAAGATCTTACGAAGGAGCAAGCCACTGATATCATCAGATCAGATGGAGATGTCTGCCTGATCGACTTTGTCTTTCAGATGAAGATTGTCCTACTTATTTTCTGGCATCATGTCCAGATCAGTTTAAAGGCATTCTTTCCCCGGCGTACACAGTTCGGAAGAGATATTGTTCCTATCCTGATTCCCAGTTCAGTTGAAGGAGCCGCCTCCGGATCCCTGTGGTCTTACGAAGGAGCTAGCCGCTAATTCCCAGATTAGTAGGAATATCTACCTGATGATTTAATTGCATCAGAAGAGATGTCTGCCCAGATTCCCAGATCAGAGATACCTATTACCCATTGATGTCCGATTCAACCGATGTATCTCCCTCGATTCCCAGATCGACTTAAGACATCTATCCCGATGAAAGTTCGGAGACATCTGCTACGCCTGATACCCAGATAAGTCGAGATGTTCCTTCTCTTGATGCCCAGATCAATTGAAGTGTTTCCCCTGCCTGTGGGTGCCCGTTCCTTCTTATCACAAGTTGGAACATATTTATTATCCAGATCAATCGAAGTTTTTTCTCCTCGCCTGCGGGGTGGTACATTTCTTTCTTGTTACAAGACGGAATCTTCTATTGATCAAGAGTGCAAATTTTCGAGTTCATTCTGGTATTCAATCTCCTTCCACCTCAACGGTTCGAAACTTTCGTTTCTCACTCGTCAGGTTCAAGAAGTTTGAATAGGGGCAGCTGTTGCACCCCAAAATTTGCCCTCTTTATTTGAGCCATAAGTTAATAATGACGTTTATTTCGTCATTCAAAAATTGAAGAAAAATAATAAAGAGTTCTTATGATTTCGAGAAAGTGCGATTTGAAAATGGTTGTAAACAGTGGAAATACGAGAAAATTCACAAGTCTTATTCTGAGAACAATATGAGCTTAATTCCCGCAATGTCCCAATTGTTTCGACAATATCTACAACTTTCGTGCTTGGCGCGGAAGCCAATTCTTTGAGGAAGGTTGTCAGATTTGCAAATTATTCAAGAATTCATGGTGGAAAATAGTGCTGAATGTAAGGTTTCGGGCCTTGGAAAATTCATATCTCCTAATCCGCTAGTCGGATTCACTTGAAAATTTAACTGGAGATCCGTGCCATCATTGCCAAGATTTCATATGTTTGGACCGTCGTCCAATTATGCACCGAAAACTCCCAGCATTTTAAGGATCGTCGCACTGTTTCGGTAAAAAGTGTGTTTTCGGGTGTGTCGCGCCGAGTTTGAAGATTCATAACTTCTTCGATTCTTATCGTATGAAGTCCGTTCCGGCGGCATTTTCTTGGAAATTTTGTTAGTTTTGATTCTTCGTCACACGCGCCAGGTCAGATTTTGAGCCGAAGATAGGGTTCGATCGAGTTCTTTGAGCGGTACGCGCAAAATTCTGCACAGTCGCGCCTGTTGAAGCGACGTTTCTCGTCATTCAAACGCGCGCAATTTCTTCGTCGCTTATCCGATTAACACGATTCTCGCGGCTATGATCTACAATTTTAGTCATCTTCGATTGGACGTTGGTTTCGTTCCGAAATTCAAAGCCAAACCGAGTTTCCTTAGAAACGAGCCAAAATAAGACGCACCGAGGGCAATTTGGACGTTTCGCGTTGACAATATATAAACTTTTGCTCTTCACAAATCAAGGGGGGAACTCTCATAATTTCAATTCACCAATTCTTCACCAACACATTCTCTCAATTCTCTCTCAATTCTCTTGGATCAAAACCACAAATTACATAAAACTTTCATCAATATTCATAAAATTTCATCAAGATCAAGAACATGGATTGAAGATTCAAGGATCGAAGTTCGAATTTCTCTTCCTCCCCCTTGCAAGACTCGCGCGCCCTCTCTCTCTCACACTTCGGATTTCGTTTTCGAGTTCGTTTCGAGTTCGTGTCGTGTTCGCGTTTGTATCGTGTTCGTGTTCGCGCTTCGGTTTGGATCTTCATCCGGTATGCTTTCGAATCTTGAATTAGGTGCTTAATTGTTGATTATCATGTGAATTCAAATCTAGATCTACTCCTTGTTCTTGATTTATGGATGATTGATGATGATTAATCGGTGAATTTGTTCATTTTTGCTCGAATTGATTGTGTTCATGGGGATTTTGATTAGAATTGATGTTCATTGCATATGATTGATATCCGTTGATGATGAATTGTGTTATTCGTGGTTGAATCCGTTATTTGTTGGTGATTTTGTGTGTATAATTGTTGTTGATAATTGGCGTTATTTGCGATGTACTCAACGTGTTCGTATAAATGCATGTGCTACATTTTCGATTGATATTCGCCTTGCTTGACGCGTCGCACTTAGCATAATTGTTGACATATGGATCATTTGATGTGTGAATGCATGTATACCATGATATTTGATGTTTGTTTGTGATTAATCTCGAGTTGGTACGTTTTTGGATTGAGTGCGAATGGCTCTAAGGTTTCAAAAATGTGCAAAATTCTGTTTTCATACGCCAGGAACCGGGTTGTCCCAGGCGGGAACCGGTTCCCACTCAATCCAAAATGCTGATCCTCTGGTTTTTTGTACCAGGAACCGGGTTGTCCCTAAGTGGGAACCGGTTCCTGCGTTGTTTTTACTCTGTGTTTTTTAACCAGGAACCGGGTTGTCCCTAGGTGGGAACCGGTTCCCAGTTTTCTGAAATTTTGACTCTCTGTGTTTTTGTACCAGGAACCGGGTTGTCCCTAGGTGAGTACCAGTTCCCAGTTTTCTGAAATGTTGCTTCTCTGGTTTTTTATATGGGGAACCGGGTTGTCCTATGCAGGAACCGGTTCCTGAGTGCAATTTTTGCGTTTTTCTTTTCTAACTTCAAACCTTCGTATCTTTTTACTCGTAACTCCGATTTGCGCGTTCTTTATGTCGTTGGAAAGCTTGTGAAACGTGCTATCTCATGAGACGATTGATGTTGATTAATTGAAGGTTATTCATGTGTGTTTTCCCCTTGACATTTGTTGTCCATTTTATATGTGCGTTGATTGTTCATTTCCTCTTAGCTTATAATGCAATAACGCAATTCCGATTGCGGTGTTTGGTATCTCTAACTTGTGTGCTAGTGTGCAAGGCTTTTGGATGGTCACCGATCGATGCCTATCACTCGAGTGTTCCGCTTCATTTGCGGGATACGATTCTATATCATTTGTATCATGTCCTCGACTTAGAGACACGATCCTATTGCTTTATATCTGCTTGTTTGGTTTGCTTGTTCCCCTTGTAGGTGTATCGTGATTATGCTCGACGTGCGAGTCGACATTTGTGCGCTTTATGGCTAATCGGTGTGCTGACTATTTGCTTTTGCTTTGCTAGCTCGCTCGCGGGATTCTTAGTTTCTTCGCTTTGCTTCGCTATAGTTTACGGATCATCATCCGTTTGGTATTGATCCCGTTTCATTTTACTTTTCTCGCACTTTATCGTTTTCTCGCATCATCCTTTAACATGAGAAGTAGGACCTAGACATTCATCTCGCCAAGCCCTCGAAAGAGGCTCTGTTTTTGTTGGTGTGTTTATATTTGTGCTCTGCGGCAGGGAGTCACGGTGTAATAAGTCCTATATGGCACTCCGTTAAGTCCTCATGGAAGGCACGCGGAAAGGGTTAGCAATCAACCCCCGCCTAGTCTCATCGAGTCTGTTTAGTATGCGCACGCTTCGCGTTGCTCGCTTCTGAACCTGCACAACATCTTGTTATCGAGTATGTCAGGAAAAGGGTTCATGTAGCCGGACCCCCGCATTTCCTATAGCTCGCGTCGCTCGACGTTGATGCTCGGTGTACGCGCGCACCGTTTTCCTTTACGATCCGTGACGGCTTGGTTGCTGAGAGGGGTCCGCCCTCTTGTCTATGGCCCGATCATTTTCTCGAGGTCTAATGCTTGGTTGACTTGGGTTGAGCTGCTCCCCTTGGCTATGGCGGGACCGCTTTTCTACCACTCGGTCAGTACCGTTGGTTTGTTTGCTTTACGAGCGGATGCTCGTTTGTGTGATATTCTTGTGTGCTTCCCCTTTCCCTCGTAGATTGCTAGTTTAGTTAGACTTGTACCCTTTGTATGATAACATTAGGTAGCAAGCTTTCCCCCTTAGCTTAGGTTTTCCTCATGCATTCTTTAAAACACAAACCACACTCTTTGATTTTCTTTTCTTAAGAGCTTGTTAGTTCCGCTCCATTCCCAAGCATAAGTCTCCAAAGGCCGAGCAGCGGAGTGTGAATGTAACTCGTTCACCTAAAAAACACAAAACAAACAAAATTAGTTAGCCGAGCTACGGTACCTCTGATTCCGCAAAACAGATACGTAGGCAGCGGGGTAGGGCCCGTGCGAGTATAACTCTTTCTTTTCCCTACATTTTGCATGCATTTTAGTCCAGATTAGCGCAGTTTGCTTACACATCCATAGGTTTAGACATAAGCGTGGATACCATCGAGTACGATGGGCGCGAGGGGTGCTAATACCTTCCCCTCGCGTAACCGACTCCCTTACCCTTTTTTCTCTGGTCGTGAGACCGTTGTTTTGTTTTGTGGTTTGCTGGCGTTCCCTTCCTTTTCAGGATAAATATGTTAGTGGCGACTCTGTTAATTTTCGCGGTAGCGACAGTACGCCGGGTAAAGAAAACGTCCTCAAATGATGGTTAGGCATCAGGACTGGGCAGACGAGTTTCTTCTTCTGAACGAACTAAATCGTCAGGGAGTAGATATTTCCAACTGATCTGATGTATCAGATGGCTTGCTCCTTCGGAAGATTTATAGAGATCCGGAGGCGGTTCCTTCAACTGAGCTGGATATCAGGATAGGAACAAATATCTTCCACCGATCTGGGGGCATCGGAAATAGGAATGTCTTGGAACTGATCTGGACGTGATGCCAGAAAATAAGTAGAACAATCCTCTTCTGATTCAAAACATCAGGATAAGCGCCTGTAATGACTAGGCGAATATTGCTCTCTGGGGAGCATTTGAATCTGGATAACTTTCCTGCAGAAAGAGACAGATATGATATGATTAATGCATGATGCATGTATGAATGTGTATGGAATAATGCTCCCGAGAAGGAAGGCGCTACACGCTTAGAGAATGCAATGCGAATGATGCATGATTCGAACATTGCTTAGTGAGGCAACGGAGGAGCACTGAATTGCTGAAGCAGTCTTGGAGAGAGTATAGAACTCTGCGGGGAGGACAAGATGAGTGACCAAGGGTCACCAACTGCGAGCTGGCAAAGATGGATCAGAAATCTGCTGGAGATGATCAAATTTGGATGCGAGCTCTGTTTGGGGAATAAATCCGGTTTGGGGATACCCGGGCAACTTCATTGGAGAAGCAAATTCTCGACACCCTAGGGATGTGGAGATAAAAATAAGTTATGGAGACAAACTCTGATGAGGAGTGAACAACCTGCTTGTATAGGACGTATTCTGCTGGGGAAATCCTTGACGGACATAGATTCTGCTGAGGATGCATGTGAATCTTTGCTGAGGAAAGGAACTCAGTGGGGAAGATGCACAGCAATCTGCTAGGGATATGAGAGATCCGCTGGGGATAAGGAACTTAGCATAAGAACTTTTTGTTAAGGCAACTCCGCCGTGGAATAAGATGACTCTCCTGGGGAAAACAGGTCAATCTGTTGAGGAGAGAAACGCTCTACTGGGGAGAACGAGGAGTCTCGGGCAACGAATCTCTTTAAGAGCTTGCTGGGGAATCAGATACCTTCCAACCATGACTCAACTGGGGAGAAGACTTTCCGCCAGGGAATAAGGCTTCTGGAGCATAGAGAATGCATCAAGATGTGCTTTGATGAGGATATGAGAATCTTGGAACAAAGAAAGTCTCATCTAGATATACTCAGCTGGAGAATGAGAATCTCTCATTAGGATGCACTCGGCTGGGGAGTGAGAATCTCTCATAGCTATGTCTGCCAATATGCCGATGCGAAGAGCTTGCAAGGACGTACCTGCGAGACAAACAAATGAAAATGCCCCAGGATATAGCATGGCATCTTGACCTGCCATCCTGGTTACACAAGACTTCGAAGTAGATTCAAAGGTTTCATCATTTCTAATCATGTATCTTAAAAGCAATGCAGTTTTCATATGCAAAGTTTAACACAAATTCAGGACACTTTATGCAAACAAAACAGTAAAAGAAAACGTCTTTTGAGATGAAAAGAAGTTTATTGAAAAAAAATGCCCGAAAGAGGGCGAATACATTTAAGAAGCAATTCCTAGTAAGAGGTAACTGCACATTTTTTTGAATATAAGAGGAATGGCAATGTGAAACGGATATCCATTGATTTCGATCCCGCTATCACTTTTATAACCTCGACGTTCTCATCTCCTTGCCTTGGAAGACCGTACTCATTAGGATTGATCACTGCCCGATTTAACAACTGATTGATGTGAAATCACTGAACTTGTGGACCCGACGGGGTTTGGGAGTGCCTTTAGGGATTTGAGTTGCCAGGTGCAAACTCAAGAACACGGAGTCTTGCTTATCCCTCGGTCGGGAGCCCTAAACGAAGTGATTGGAGTTTTGAGGATGCTTTAGGGATTTGAGCTGCCAGGTGCAAACTCAAGAACACGGAGTCTTGCTTATCCCTCAGTCGGGAGCCCTAAGCATGTATGAAGAGTGATTGCTAAGGTGGCATGCGAGATGTAGTTATTCGCTTTTGTCCCTTTTTTTTTTGCTTAAGCCGCCCTTTCGGGTTTTCAACTTAGCGGGTATATTCGTTTCTTTTTCATTGTTTTGCCTGATTCATTTTCTTTTCTTTTTTTCTTTTTTTTTTCTTTTTTTCTTTTCTTTTTTTTCTTTTTTTTTTATCAGGTCTATGCGAAGTATTTTTTGACTACATCTGCGTTCACAGGGTGCGGAAAGTTCTCGCCATCCATCGTTGCAAGCATCATGGCACCGCCAGAGAATACTTTCTGCACAACAAAGGGGCCTTCATACGTCGGAGTCCACTTGCCTCGAGGATCACCTTGAGGAAGGATGATTCTTTTGAGCACCAGATCACCTGGTTTATAGCTTTGGGGTCGTACCCGTTTGTCAAAAGCTTTTCTCATCTTCTTTTGGTACACCTGCCCATGTCCAATAGCCGCTAAGCGTTTCTCGTCAATGAGGTTCAACTGATCCATCCGATTTTGTACCCATTCTGACTCATCAAGCTCGACGTCTTTCATAATCCTCAGGGAAGGAATCTCAACTTCAACTGGCAATACCGCTTCCATGCCATAAACAAGTGAGAAAGGAGTTGCCCCAGTCGATGTACGCACAGAGGTGCGATAACCATGCAAAGAAAAAGGCAACATCTTGTGCCAGTCTCAGTAGGTCACTACCATCTTCTGTACAATCTTCTTAATGTTTTTGTTGGCCGCTTCAACAGCGCCATTCATCTTTGGGCGATACGGAGAAGAATTGTGATGCTTGATCTTGAAGGACTCACAAAGCTCCTTCATCAACTTGTTATTAAGATTCGATCCATTGTCAGTAATGATCTTCTCAGGAATCCCATAACGACAGATTATGTTGTGCTTGATAAAACGGGTAATCACTTGCTTGGTTACATTCGCATAAGATGCGGCTTCAACCCACTTGGTGAAGTAGTCGATGGCAACCAAAATGAAGCGATGTCCATTAGAAGCAGTAGGCTTAATCTCTCCAATCATGTCAATGCCCCACATTGCAAAAGGCCACGGAGAAGTCAAGACATTCAAAGGCACAGGCGGCACGTGCACTTTATCAGCATAGATCTGGAACTTGTCACAAATTCTGACATGGTTATGACAATCAGTTTCCATAGTGGACCAATAGTAACCAGCCCTCAAGATTTTCTTAGCCATCGTATGCCCACTAGAATGGGTACCAAACTCGCCTTCGTGCATTTCCTCTATGATTTTCGAAGCCTCTTCTTTCACAACACATCGGAGTAACACACCGTCATGATGTCTCTTGTACAAAACCCCACCATTAAGGTAAAACTTAGTTGCGAACCTTCTCAGAAACTTCTTATCGGTCACCGACGCTTCGGGAGGATATTCTTGAGTTTCGAGGAACTTCTTGATATCGTGATACCACGGATTACCGTCCAATTCAACATCAGCCTCAAAGCAAAATGCTGGCTCATCCAACCTGTTGATGGTAATGTTAGGCGCTTCATTGGCCCATTTCACTTTGAACATGGAAGCCAAAGTAGTGAGAGCATCAGCAAGATTGTTCTCTTCTCTAGAAATATGCTCGAATGTGATCTCATCAAAGTACGGAATGAGTCTCATCACATGCTCCCTGTATGGAATCAGGTTCTGATGACGAGTCTCCCAATCTCCATTGATCTGGCTAATAACAAGATTGGAATCCCCATAAACTTTCAAGTACTTGATTCGCAAATCAATCGCAGCTTCGATACCATAGATGCAAGCTTCATACTCAGCCATGTTATTAGTGCAATCAAAACAGATTCTGGCTGTAAACGGAATATGAAAACCTGATGGAGAAGTAATCACAGCTCCAACACCATTCCCGAGTGCATTAGAGGCACCATCGAACACGAGCGTCCATCGCGATCCCGGTTCGGGTCCTTCCTCTGGTCCGGGAATGTTACAATCTCTGATATACAAGACATCCTCATCAGGGAATTCAAACTTCATCGGTTCATAATCTTCGACCGGCTGATGCGCAAGATAATCTGCCAACACACTACCTTTGATGGCTTTCTGAGTAGTATATTGGATATCATATTCAGTCAAAATCATTTGCCACCTAGCTACTCTTCCGGAAAGAGCGGGCTTCTCAAAGACGTATTTGATAGGATCCATCTTGGAAATCAATAAGGTGGTGTGAACCAACATATACTGCCTCAGCCGGCGAGCAGCCCACACCAAAGCACAACAAGTTTTCTCGAGCAGTGAGTATCAGGATTCACAGTCGGTAAACTTTTTGCTAAGGTAGTATATTGCATGCTCTTTTTGGCCAGACTCGTCATGTTGACCCAGCACACATCCCATTGATTTTTCAAGAACTGTGACATACATAATTAAAGGCCTTTCTGGAACTGGAAGCATTAGTATCGGAGGTTCCTGCAGATATTCTTTCACTTTTTCGAATGCTTTTTGACAATCATTATTCCACCCGGCCGTCTGATCTTTTCTTAGCAATTTGAATATTGGTTCACAAGTGGCCGTAAGATGAGAGATGAATCTAGCAATGTAGTTCAACCTCCCTAAGAAACCACAAATCTCTTTTTCTGTTCTCAGCTCAGGCATCTCTTGTATGGCTTTTATTTTGGCAGGATCGACCTCAATACCTTTTCCACTAACAACAAAGCCCAACAACTTTCCAAAACGAACTCCAAAAGTGCATTTGTTTGGATTCAACCTCAGTCTGAATTCCCGAAGCCTTTCAAACAATTTCTGCAAGTGAACCAAGTGCTCTTCTTCAGTATGAGACTTTGCAATCATGTCATCAACATATACCTCAATCTCCTTGTGAATCATGTCGTGAAAAAGAGTCACCATGGCGCGCTGATACGTTGCCCCTGCGTTTTTCAACCCAAAAGGCATGACTTTATAACAGAAAGTTCCCCATGGTGTGATAAACGTTGTTTTCTCCATATCTTCTGGCGCCATCTTGATCTGATTGTACCCAGAGAAACCATCCATAAAGGAAAACACTTTGAAAGGAGCAGTATAATCCACCAACAGATCAATATGGGGAAGAGGAAAATCATCTTTCGGACTCGCTCTATTCAAATCTCTGTAATCAACACACATCCTGACCTTTCCATCCTTCTTAGGTACAGGAACAATATTAGCAACCCACGGCGGGTAATTCACAACTTGCAGAAAACCAGCATCAAACTGTTTCTCGACTTCTTTCTTAATCTTCTCAGACATGTCTGGGCGAGTCCTTCGAAGCTTCTGCTTGACAAGAGGACTATCTTCCTTGAGAGGTAGACGGTGTACCACAATATTTGTATCAAGGCCTGGCATATCCTCATAGGACCAAGCAAAGATGTCCGCATACTCTTTCAACATATCAATAAGCCTCTGCTTCACACTATTCTCAAGCGCATCCCCTATCTTGACTTCTCAAACCTGCTCTTTAGTACCAACATTTACCATCTCAATTGCCTCCTGATGCGACTGAATTGCTTTCTTTTCTTCCTGTTTCAATAATCTGGCCAACTCGTCGGGGAGATCACAATCTTCATAAGCTTCCTCCTCGACTTGGTAGATCGGATTGTCAAAATCATAATAAGCAATAGCGGAATTGTTACCAATGGAATCCGTGGTAGTGGAACATCTGCATGATTGATGTTTTTATTTTAGTTTTATTTTTAAGCTATGTGCAAGTGTGTGCGAAAACATTGCCATTTAAAGGAAAAAGTTAAAAAGAAAGACAAAGAGCAAAACATTTGAATGCAAAAACGTCCTTTTATTTCATGATTAACTTTGAAAATGCGAACTGCATGGCCCTACAAATGATTCACTACGCCTTGGGCAGAGCGTAGGAATCATGTCATGATAAGAAAAGTAAAAACAAGGAATTTACTCCTGAGCCTGTGTAACTTGGATGACATCTTCGATTGTCCAGTTGCTAGGCACCTCTCCAGGAATACTTGGACGAATCCAGCTATCAAAGTCACAATCACTATCCACCTCTTCACCATTGACAATAGCGTCAACCTGGCCGTCTTGAATGACACCCCCACTCACGAACTTAATCGGGCTAAGGATACTAGACTTGGGCGATGCATTCAGCCTTCCAGGATTGAAACCAAGACCATTCTTATCAAATTTGAGACGCACATCAATTACTTGCCCCCAACCTTCCACTCTTCCGGTCTCAACGACAACCTGAGCATCTTTCAAAGAGGACATAATCGTTTCTGGCTTCGTTATCTCATAAGGAGGAATTCTCACAGCATTCACAGCCTCAAACGCTTGGAATGGCATCTCATGTATCTCACCCTCGATCCCTACATATCGGAAAGAGGACAAGTGACTTACGATATAATCTTCTTCACCACAAACCGTCACTACTTTACCGTCAACCGGATATTTCAACTTCTGATGAAGAGTGGATGTCACAGCACCAGCCTTGTGAATCCACGGTCGTCCCAACAAACAGCAGTAAGCAGGTTGAATGTCCATCACATAAAAGGTTGTAGTAAAGATCTGAGGACCCACTTGGATTGGTAGATCTACCTCTCTGAACACAGACCTCCTTGAACCGTCAAAGGCGCGCACAACCAACTCACTAGGCCTCCACTCAACACCCGCATAATCAATTCGCATGAGGGCCGACTTGGGAAGTACATTCAAAGAAAACCCAGTATCAACCAAAACACGGGACAAAGTCGCCCCCTTACACTCAATCGAAATATGCAAAGCCTTGTTATGGTTTCTCCCTTCTGGAGAAAGATCACGATCCGTAAATCCCAAACCGTTCCCAGCGGAGATATTATTGGCTACCGCCTCTAGCTGATTCACAGATATTTCATGCGGGACGTAAGCACCGTTCAGGATTCTCAAGAGAGCATCTCTATGACCTTCCGAACACATCAGCAAGTTCAAGATAGGAATCTTTGACTGGGTCTGACCCAATTTCTCAACAACTTTGTAATCAGATTTCCTGATAATTCTCAACAATTCTTCCACATCCTTGGAAGATACATCCTTATCAGGTGCCCCATTCTGAGTCGGAGAATTCTGGCGAAGTCACATGGAATTTTGTAAGTGCTTTAGGGATTCGAGCAAAGCTAATGGTGCAATGCTCAAGATAGACAATGTCTTGCTTATCCCTCGTTCGGGAGCCCCAAGCAACTTCAAAGACTTGTAGATACTAACATCACGACCAGATGCCCCAGAATAGAACTCACACCTAGTTTCCTCATCATCAAGCAAAGAATATGTAGACATACACACAATACGTAGCTTAACCAGTTGCAAATAAAGCAAGCATGGAAGCAAATGAGCAGAAGACAAGTCTTCAAAAAGAACCTCCACTGAGCTTTCTTCTCGGTAAAATCCCCACAAAGTTGTTCCATGACTAATCTTTGAACACACAATAAGAACAAATCGAGTCTCTGAATCTGGAGATAGTACCAAGTCTGAATAAGAAATCCTCGGTCCTGAACACCTGTTATGCATGAGATGTATGGGATGCATGATATGCGTGCAATGCCATGTTCATTCGATTTCCAAGGAATCCTCGTGTTATGATTTTTTTAAAAAGCAAGAGATGGAAAAGCTCGACACGAGACTTAAAGACACGATTCCTTGGAAATGGAAGGAACACTTATGCTAGTATGCTAGTTATTTTTTGTACATAATTTTTTGGAAAGTAAACATGCAATGATGCAAGGTGGTGGGAACCACAATACTAGATATATCTGAGATACCGAGAAATCACACGGCACAAGTTCAAAGGTTCCGCATAGTTTCGGAACACCCCGTAGATCACGGGACATAATCAATAGAATCAGAACCATGTTCACCATCACGGAAATGGAACCACTCGAACAAGAACCAAAGTAACCCTCGAACAAGAACCACGGTAACCCACGAACGAGGATAGCGGTAACCCACAAACGAGGATAGCGGTAACCCACGAACGAGAACAGCGGTAACCCTCGAACAAGAACCAAGGTATCTCTCGAACAAGAACCGAAGTCACCATCAATGTACCTGTTAAGCAATGATTGATTCCCGCCCCACTCACGGGTAAATCTAGGCCAAGGTAGGTCGAAAAGCCAACAGAGGATCGAATGTAGGCGTTATCATACGATATTGCCTCATTCCACCAAGCTCTGCCCGTGGATACGTGATCAGATCAATCAGGCATACGCCTTCTGTCCGTCACGGCCACTCTAGTCCTAGTTCCTAAGGTATCATTCATGATCTGGGTATTGGGTCTTTTACCTCTTGAAACACCCACCCAACAGACAGAAATCCAGCCAGTCCAGAATATGATGCAGAAAAGTAAAAGCGCACATAGAATGCAATGCAAATAGGTAAATATGCAAACCAGTAAAACACCCAAAGATAAACACACAAGCGCTAGGATCGACTCGCTGAGTCCGGACCAGCAACAGGTCGAGACGTCCCCAGCAGAGTCGCCAGCTGTCGCTACCGCGAAAATTAACAGAGTCACCACTAACATATTTATCCTGAAAAGGAAGGGAATGCCAGCAAACCACAAAACAAAACAACGGTCTCACGACCAGAGAAAAAGGGTAAGGGAGTCGGTTACGCGAGGGGAAGGTATTAGCACCCCTCGCGCCCATCGTACTCGATGGTATCCACGCTCGTGTCTAAAACTATGGGTGTGTAAGAAAATTGCGCTAATCTGGACTAAAATGCATGAAAAATGTAGGGAAAAGAAAGAGTTATACTCGCACGGGCCCTACCCCACTGCCTACGTATCCTTTTTGGGGAATCAGAGGTACCGTAGCTCGGCTAACTAATTTCTGTTTGTTTTGTGTTTTTTAGGTGAACGAGTTACATTCGCACTCCGCTGCTCGACCTTTGGAGACTTATGCTTGGGAATGGAGCAGAAATAACAAGCTCTTAAGAAAAGAAAATCAAAGAGTGTGGTTTGTGTTTTAAAGAATGCATGAGGAAAACCTAAGCTAAGGGGGAAAGCTTGCTACCTAATGTTATCATACAAAGGGTACAAGTCTAAACTAAACTAGCAACCTACGAGGGATAAGGGAAACAAACAATGATATCACACAAACGAGCTCCGCTCGTAAAGCAAATAAAACCAACGGTACTGACCAAATGGTAGAAAAGCGGTCCCGCCATAGCCAAGGGGAGCAACTCAAACCAAGTCAACCAAGAATTAGACCTCGCGTAAATGATCGGGCCATAGACAAGAGGAGCGGATCCCTCTCAGCAACCAAGCCGTCACGGATCATAAAGGAAAATGGTGCATGCGTACACCGAGCATCAACGTCGAGCGACGTGAGCTATAGGAAAGGCGGGGGTCCGGCTGCATGAACCCTTTTCCTGACATACTCGATAACAAGATCTTGTGTAGGTTCGGAAGCGAGCAACGCGTAGCGTGCGCATACCGAACGGACTCGATGAGACCGGGCGGGGGTTGATTGCTAACCCTTTTCGCGTGCCTTCCATGAGGACTTAACGGAGTGCCATATAGGACTTATTACACCGTGACTCCCTGCCGCAAAGCACAAATGTAAACACACCAACAAAAACAGAGCCTCTTTCGAGGACTTGGCCAGATGCATGTCTAGGTCCTACTTCTCATGTTATAGGATGATGCGAGAAAGTGATAAAGTGCGAGAGAAATAAAATGAAACGGAATCAATACCAAACGGATGATGATTCGTAAACTAAAGCGAAGAGAGCGAGTAAACTAGGATCCCGCGAGCGAGCTAGCAAAGCAAAAGCAAATAGTCAGCACACCGATTAGCCATGAAAGCACACAAAGGTCGACATGCGCGTCGAGCATAATCACAATACACCTGCAAGAGGAACAAGCAAACCAAACAAGCAAGTATAAAGTAATAGGAACGTGTCTCCAAGATGAGAACACGATGCGAGTGAATGGAATCGTGTTCCGCGAGTAAAGCAGAACAATCATAGAGTAAGCATCGATTGGTAACCGTCCAAAAGCCTTGCACACTAGCACACAAGTTAGAGATAACAAACATCGCAATCGGAATTGCGTTATTGCATTATAAGCTAAGAGAAAATGAACGATTTACGCACACACGAAATGGACAACAAATGTCAAAGGGAAAACACACATGAATAAACTAAAATCAATAAATATCAATCATCTCATGAGATAGCACATTTCACAAGCTTTCTAACGATATAAAGAACGTGCAAATCGGAGTTACGAGTCAAAAGATATGAAAGATTGAAGTTAACAAGCAAAAAACACAGCTATGCGTCGACCTACTGACAGCATGCGTCGACCTGAACAGGGCAATGCGTCGACCTACTGGGTCGGCGTGCGCATACCTGAGATAGGCAAGAAGGCTATGCGTCGACCTGCAGACAGCATGCGTCGACCTACAAGAAACAATGCGTCGACCTGCAGAAAGCATGCGTTGACCTGAACAGGGCTTGCGTCGACCTACAGGGTCAGCGTGCGCATACCCGAGGGTCACATGAAGGCAATAGGTCGACCTACTAGGGCCATAGGTCGACCTAAACAGGCAAAAATAGCAAAAAAAACCCAAATTCTCGTCCGAGCAATCGAATTACAAACCACCACAAACGACCGTCATGCGAGTAATGATAAAACATGCAATTAAGGACCAAAATCCTTCACTTTGTGCAACGAATGAGATTCAATTCATGCATGAAAATTAACATCAAATGATACACAAACAATCGACGCGTCGGTGTCGCACCAACAGCATGAATTAGCAAGTATGAGTATCGAAAGCAAGATCAAGCATTCACGAATAACCATGACTTCACATATCAATGAGTGCACACTTTAAACACCTTGTTGTCAAACATTTCATGCTTTGGCAAATGTAAACAATAGCAAAGAGTCGACATGCGACATGCTACAAGACATGAACAAGTATGGTGCAAGTGATAAAGAGAGATTTCAACCAATTCCGGATTTGATCATTATCAACAAGTAACAACAATTAAGGTTCAAAAACCACAAGGCTCCGTGAATTCTCACTCAAAGATTTCAAATAAGCATTTCAACAAACACTTATTAAGCAAAAAACTCAAAATTAAGCACAAATGCTTCAAGCACTCAAATGATCGAACACTTAGCATGCAATTCCTTGAATCATGAGCAACACGTATGCATCATTAACAACAATTCACCGGTAAATCTTGAATTCACTCAAATAAACAAGATCAACACAAATCAATTAATCAACAAACAATTATCATCATCAATTATCATAGATCCATCATCCACAATCAAAAATCATCATGATCAATGTCGAATTAAGCAACAAAATCAATGATCTATCAAGGTTTGTAGTGAATTTACCGGATCGAACAAAGAGAATGTGATCGGATGAACACGAATGCGAACACGACGCGAACACGAACGAAATTCGAGAGATGTGAGGAGTAGAGTGGGGCGCAAGGTACTAGGAGAGGGAGAGATATGCGTGATACTTCAATCGGAGGAGAAGATCTTGATTCGTGCTTCGATCTTCATTTGTTCTTGAGATTTGATCTTGAATTGATGAAGATTGATGAAGGTTTTGTGAGTTTTTGTGGTTTTGATTCAAGAAAATTGGGAGAGAATTGAGAGGAAGTGTTTTTTATCTTTTGGGTGAAATTAAAGTTATGAGAGTCCTCTCCTTTGATTTGTGAAGAGCAAAATGTTTATATATTGTCAACGCGAAATGTCCAAATTGCCCTCAGTGCGTCTCATTTTGGCTCGTTTTTAAGGAGACTCGGCTCGGCTCTGAATTTCGGAACGAAACCAATGCCGCTGCGAAGATGACCAAATTTGTGACTCGTCGCCGCGAGAATCGTCTCAATCCGATAAGCGATGAAGAAATTACACGCATTTGAATGACGAGAAACGTCGATTCATCTGGTGCGACTGTGCAGAATTTTGTGAGTACCGCTCAAAGAACTCGATAAAACCCTACCTTCAGCACGAAATCTGAACAAGCATGTGTGATGAAGAAACGAAGCTAACAAAATTTCCAAGAAAATGCCGCAGGAATGGACTTCATACGATAAAAATCGGAGAAGTTATGAATTTTCAAACCAGGCACGACATACCCGAAAACACACTTTTTACCGAAACAACGCGACGATCCTTAAAATTCTGGGAATTTTCCGTTCATAATTGGCCTTCGGTCCGAACATATGAAATCTTGGTAATGATGGTACGGAGCTCCAGCTAAATTTTCAAGTGAATCCGACGAGCGGATTAGGAGATACGAATTTTCCGAGGTCCGAAACCCTACATTCAGCACTGTTTTTCACTGCGAAACCTCAAGTAATTTGCAAATCTGGCAACCTTCCTCAAATAATTGGCTTCCGAGCCGAACACGAAAGTTGTAGATATCTTCGAAACGGCCAAGACAACGCGGGAACTCAGCTCATATCACCTTCCAAATATGACTTGCAAAGTTTCTCGTATCTCCACTGTTTAAACCATTTTTCACACCTTTCTTCTTAAACCCATGAAAACTCTTTATTATTTTTCTTCAATTTTTGAATGACGAAATAAACGTCATTAATAACTTAAAGCTCAAATAAAGAGGGCAAATTTTGGGGTGCAACAACTATTACTTCGACAGTGGTTGTTCAAGACATATGACACATGTCAAGAATCTGCTGGTGGATATTAAACCTCACTCCACTAGCTATGTGACGTTTGGTGATGGAGCCAAAGGTGAGATTAAAGGAGTCGGAAATCTGGAGTGCTTAGGAGTTCCAAACCTTAATGATGTGTTACTTGTGAAAGGGTTGATAGCCAACCTAATAAGCATAAGTCAACTATCTGATCAAGGGTACAAAGTAAACTTCACCAAATCTGAGTATCTTGTTATCGACAAGAAGACTGAAGTGATTATGAAAGGAGTCAGGTCTAAGGATAACTGTTACTTATGGACGCCTCAAGAATCAAGCTATTCTAGCCAAAGAAGATAATTATCTCAATAGAAGTTGTGAGAGGAATCCCCAAGCTCAAGATAGAAGAAGGAAGAGTATTTGGTGAGTTCCAGACTGGTAAGCAAACTAGAATGTCACATCAGAAGATTCAACATCTTACCACATCTAAGGTCTTGGAACTTCTTCACATGGACTTGATTGGTCCTATACAGGTTGAAAGTCTTTGTGGTAAGAAGTATGCCTATGTAGTTGTTGACGATTACGCTAGATACACTTGGGTGAGTTTCATCAGAGAAAAATCAGAAGTGTTTGATGTGTTCAAAGACATTTGTTAAAGATTTCAAAGAGAAAAGGAGAGCAATGTCACTAGGATCAGAAGTGATCATGGGAAGTAGTTTGAGAACAACAAATTTGTTAAATTCTGCGCATCTAAAGGAATTAGCCATGAATTTTCCTCTCCCATTACCCCTCAATAAAATGGGATTGTTGAATGCAAAAATAGAACTCTTCAGGAATTTTTCAGAGCTATGATTCATGCAAAGAAGTTATCTTATCATTTTTAGGTTGAAGCTATGAATACTGCGTGTTATATTCATAACAGAGTTACACTAAGAAAAGGTACTCCAGTCACCTTGTATGAAGCATGGAAAGAAAGAAAACTGACTGTCAAATACTTTCATGTGTTTGGAAGTAAGTGCTACATGCTGGCTGATCGGGAGCAAAGAAGGAAGTTGGATCCCAAGAGTGATGAGGGAATATATTTAGGCTACTCAGCTTATATAGTCTTTATCTCTAGAACTAAAGTAATAATGGAGTCCATAAATGTTGTCATTAATGATAAAGGGTGGAATGATTAAGATGATGTCTTACAAGATGTTGGAACATCTCTTAATGAAACTCCAATCGAATATACTGACAGGAGTACTAACCCTATCCAGTTTGAGAGAACTGCTGATCCTATTCAATATGACAGAATTACTGACCCTATTCCTGCTCAAGGAGAACCTGAGTCAGATCAAGTCAACAAGGGGTCTTCCATCAGAATTCAAAAGGATCATCCTAAAGAACTTATTATAGGAAATCCTAATCAAGGAGTTACCACTAGATCAAGAGAAATCATAGTAAACTCCCATTTTGTTTCTAAAGTTGAGCCCAAGAATGTCAAGAAGTCTTAACTGATTAGTTCTGGATCAATGCCATGCAAGAAGAGCTAGAACAATTCAAAAGGAATGAAGTTTGGGATCTGGTCCCACGACCTGAAGGGACAAATTTTATTGGAACTAAATGGGTGTACAAGAATAAGTCTGGTGAAAAAGGTGTGGTTACCAGAAATAAAGCAAGATTGGTTGCTCAAGGGTACACTCAGATTGAAGGAGTTAACTTTGATGAAACCGTTGCTCTAGTGGCTAGACTTGAATCAATTAGATTACTCTTGGGAGTAGCTTGCATTATGAAGTTTAAGTTGTTCCAAATGGATGTAAAAAGTGCTTTCCTGAATGGTTACCTGAATGAGGAAGTCTATGTGAAACAACCTAAGGGATTTGTTGATCCTAGTTTCCCTAACCATGTGTACAAGTTGAAGAAAGCTCTGTAAGGATTGAAACAGACTCCTAGAGCGTGGTATGAAAGACTAACAAAGTTCCTTAGTGGAAATGGATACAGGAAAGGTGGTATAGACAAAACTCTCTTTGTTATAGAAGTAATAGGAAAGACCATGATTGCACAAATTTATGTTGATGATATTGTGTTTGGTGGAATGTCAAATGAGATGGTTCTACACTTTGTCAAGCATATGCAGTCAGAATTTGAGATGAGCCTTGTTGGTTAGCTAACCTACTTTCTTGGTCTGCAAATCAAACAAATGGAAGACTCCATCTTTCTATCTCAGAGTACATATGCCAAGAATACCGTGAAGAAATTTGGGATGGAAAATGCAAGTCACAAGAGAACACCTGCTCCCACCCATTTAAAACTATCTAGGGATGAGAAAGGTGTAAATGTGGATCAAAGTCTCTACATAAGTATGATAGATAGTCTGCTATATCTCACAACCAGCAGAGCTAAAATTGCCTTTGTTGTAGGGGTGTGTGCTAGATATCAAGCTGAACCCAAAGTCAGCCATATTAATCAAGTAAAGCGGATACTGAAGTATGTGGATGGGACAAGCGACTATGGTATGTTATATTCTCATGGATCTTACTCTTTATTAATTGGATACTGTGATGTTGATTGGGATGGAAGTGTTGATGATAGGAAAAGTACTTCAGGAGGATGTTTCTTTCGGGGAATAATCTCATATCATGGTTCAATAGGAAGCAAAATTATGTGTCTCTATCCTCTATTGAGGCTGAATATATTGTTTTAGGAAGCAGTTGTTCCCAGCTGGTTTGGATGAAACAAATGTTGACTGAATATAATATCAAACAGGATGCTATGACATTATTTTGTGATAATATGAGTGCTATAAACATATCCAAAAACCCCATTCAACACAACCGGACCAAACATATTGATATTCGTTACCATTTCATAAGAGAGCTGGTTGAAGATAAAGTTGTTGCCTTAGAACATGTAGCTACTGAGATGCAACTAGCTGACATTTTCACTAAGGCTCTGGATGCAAGTCATTTTGAAAATTTGAGAGGAAACTTGAAGATTTGAATATATGAGGGTTTGTAGCAATTAAGGGAGTGTGGGAGTACTGTTATGGTGCTCTTATGACATGTAGTTTGGTTTGATTCATTCATCCGAGCTACTTTATAGTTTAATGGTGTGGTTTGGCACATTATGGATAAAAAGGGAGAGAGTTTGGAGAGCAAGTTGTCTGATAGTCTCTGGTTCTGCTACTCATGACAAGGGTAAGGTTGAGGGGGAGCAATAATGCTTATGCTTAGTCCCTCTGTTTTTTTTGTTGTTGTCGCTGCTCTAATCATGGATGTGCTTGCTGTGTAATAATGTTTTAGCCAAAATTTGCTAAATGGGGAGTTTGTTGTTTATGTGTTGGCAGCAATTTTGGTAAAAGATGTTGTTCAGGAATTGTTATGAATATACATCTTAGTAACAAATACAGATATACATTTCTGTATTCTCCATTAACATTTGGTGTCATGTTTAGATGTGACACTCTTAAATACTGTTGTTTCTGTGTTGGCAGCAATTTTGGTAAAACATGTTGTTCAGGAATTGTTATGAAGAGTGTTGTGACATGTATCCAAAACATCGTAGCAGATTTTAAAAGATGTCAAAGTAGATGTCTTAACATTGTTAGCTAAAACTATACTGTGTTTTAGGTTATTTTTTATCAGGTGTTTGTTTGGAGGACATTTCTGCGCAAACTCAGGAGGAGTCTTGTCTCAAGCTGTTCCAATAGTATTGGATTGTAGGAAACCTTAAAACCTGATTTGCTCTTGGCCCAAGACCAAGTCTGTCGCTGCTGCTTCTTTATAAAGTATGCATAATCTTACTTGTGTCGTAACTCAAGTTTTGAAAACAGTGTGTTTATCGTGTTTAGCCTTGAGTCTGTTGTTATTTGTAATCCGCTCTTATATTGTTTTGATATTAGAGTTGGAGTATTTTAGTTGAGTTGTAATTTGTCAATCATCCATAAGATTTTAAGCAAAGGATGCTTGTGTGTTTTTGAAGAGTGTCTTCTACAATCGTTTAAGTCTGTTGTTTATCACTGGTTGTGATTGAAGGGATTTGAGGGGGGGCTCATACCTAGGTGAGTCTTAGGTAGAAGTATAGCACGGGTAATGATTAAGTGGTTAGATCGTCAACGGGTGTGTTAGTTGTAGGGTATATGAATCGATACTATTTAGTGGACTTATCTCTGGCTTGGTAGCCCCCAGAGTAGGGTTGTTGCACACCAGACTGGGTTAACACTTTATGGTGTTCTTTACTTTCTGTTACTGTGTTTATTATTGTTTTCTTGTTCCATAATGTTCAGTTCTCAGATATTTGTGTCGCGACATCTCCTTTGACATCACATATCTGATACCAGAATTTCAAATACCATTAGATGTATCTGAATGCACTACTTCATTCATGAGGAGCTATTACATTTCATGCTTCTTCAGGTACCAAATGATTAGGGAAATCATCATACATAACATCTACATCTCTACGGACCACAATGGGAGGAGTAGACACATATAGGTCTCTATGAACCACATGTAGATACTCGAACTGGCGCATGTCTCATGTAGGAAGATGTGGATACATCAGACATGAACCATAAGCCAACCATCCAAAGTAGAAGGTTATGTCATCTAAGGGTCACATCTGAGGGTGATTGTCGTACATACAAAAATGTATGTCATTTGTTGCAATGTGGTTGAGAAACACTATGAAAGGCTCGATCGACTGATTCTCTCTAAGTGGGATGAATGTACAAGCATGTTGTTGATCCTCAATGTTTGCATCAATAAATTACTAGTCAGAGATGCGTGGAAAGTGATGGAAGATCCATGCGTGAAAATGGTACAGATGAATTATTAGTAATGGGGTAGCACAAGTGTAATGAAAATGGAACTGTAGCAGGGAAAAATTTAAGATCAAAGCAATTGATTTACTAGACTCATATTTAGTGAAAGTTGCCACCACGCTTTATTATTTCCAAAGGAAATGGGAAAAGAGCGAAATAAACCCAAAAGAAGTTTTTATATAAAAAACAACAAAAAGCAGAGTTATGAGGTACGGGTGTTGATTATACAAGGTGAAGGTGTTAGCACCCATCATATCTGTGGTACTCCACATGAACCATTTTGAAAATCTGTGTTGTTAAAAGATATTGTATGCAGAAAAAAGGGTTTGTTTTCTAAAGTGATGCTCTGCAACACATAATATCTTGTGCCTACATACCTCCTCAATGTAATGGAGAATTCAGAGCAAATGTAGTTCCACTTAAAAGGGAAGCAAAAGATTTTTGAAACTGGATAAACACTTTGTCATCATAGTAGAGAAAACTCAGCCAACCATACTTGAACATGAGAACAAATAGATCCTTTGCATCACAAATATAAGAAGGGCTTCAACTTGGGTAAATCAATAAGTATGCCACTAGATCTTTCAAGTGGAAAATAATCAATCATATCAATCAATATCAGCGGGTTAGGGGATTACAACTCCACCATAACAATTAGTCATGTCTAAACTTTTGAAAGATAGCCATTAAGGGCAAAAGATTTTTAATAGAAAATTTATAAAAGAAGTTTGAAAACATAAGAAGGTTTTGAAAAAGGGAGAAGATTTTGAAAATTTAAGAAAATGGGAGGAGGTGAAGGGACTATCCTAAAGCATAAAATAAAAGCTAAGGACAAGAACATTCTAACTAAACAAGAAGCCAACACTTGACATTAAAGAGTCAATGTAGACTCTCATCCTTTGGACTTAAATCATAACCAAGCAAGCACAATACCACCTATAGGATCCAGATGAACTTGATATCTTCATATATAACTTGCACAAAACCTTGGAAATACACCAGAATGTATCCAACTTGGATAAATCAACAAGTATGCCACTAGCTCTTTCAAGTGGAAAAGGATCAATCATATCAATCAATATCAAGGGGTTAGAGGATTACAACTCCACCATAACAATTAGTCATGTCTAAACTTTTGAAAGAAGAGACATTAAGGGCAAAATATTTTTAAGAGAAAGTTATAAAAGAATTTTGCAAACATAAGAAGGTTTTGAAAAAGTGAGAAGATTTTGAAAATTTAAGAAGATGGGAGGAGAAGAAGGAACTATCCTAAAGCATAAAATAAAAGTTAAGGACAAGAACATTCTAACCAAACAAGAAGGAAAAACTTGACATTAAAGAGTCAATTTAGATTCCCATCATTTGGACTTAAATCATAACCAAGCAAGCACAATACCACCTATAGGATCCAGATGAACTTGATATCTTCATATATAACTTGCACAAAGCCTTGGAAATATACCATGAGAACTTGAGGCAAAAACTGGGCAGACTAACGATTGTGTTTAGATGAATTCCTTATCACAATTCCTTGGAATAAACCATCAAGGACTTTTAAAGAATCACCTGCATACACAAAGAGAAATAACCCAATGCCTTGGAGTAAACTCCAAGGACTTCCAGACAAACAAACACAATATAATCAAAGTATCAAGAACTCAGATGAAACTCCAAAGTGCTAGGGTCAAGATCATAATTCTAAGTTCATAGGTCCATCCTCCAAGCTTAGAGTAAAGTAGCCAAAGTCCAAGTCCACATTAATTCTTTTATAGATCAAGTTAATTATTAGTGTTTGAAGCACAAAATAAAAGTATGGTCCAAATAGACAAAAGGAAAAGTGCATAAACATAAACATGATAATGAATGATAAATGCTAATATAAAGCAATAAAAGCATAAAAATAAAGTAGATAATAAAAGAAGCATAAAAATAAAATTTAGAAGTTAATTGTTATAAATCAGTAGTTAGTAGTTAGCTTGAATGATCAATAATGGATTACCAATGAACTTATGTTAAAGTTTATGAAAACCTGTCAGAAGATTGATAGAATCAAAACCTCTACACAACAAGCTTTCAAATTTTTTGAACTAATTGTCAAATAGTCAACCATCTTTGGGCTTGTAAACCTGGGTTTAGGCCACAAATGATCATTCTTCGATACGAGACAAAGAAAAAGAAAAGAGGAAGAAGTAGATTATAACCATCATGTCTAGATGAATTTAGGGTCATTTTTGGTCATTTTTGATTAATTAATTGGAATTTTGTGATGAAATACATAAATGGTATAATAACATCAAACAAAAATCTCAAAAATTAATCATAGTTCAAACACAAGTCAACAAGTGTTGACAATATTTTTTTAATATTTTTTGAAAGTCAGAAAACAATTTTAAACCAATTAAAATCAAGCAATCAAAGTAAAAATCAAGAAAAACATCAAACCTCAAAATAAAATTCCAAAAAATAAATCATTAAGTCATAAAATAATCAAAGAATTTTTTAGGAATTTTTTAATGTGATTTGATATTTTAAATGAATTAAAGAAACAAAAAGGATTTTAAAAAATAAAATAAAATGTCAGATCAGATCAGGTGTAGTGAGACACATCATAAGAAGATGCGCTCATCAATACAAGCCTTCAGATCTTTTCATTAATGCGCTGGCAAGATCTTAGCGCATGTTCCACCATAGGCCCTTAGTTAAAGTGCTTCACTGAGCCAAATGAAAGTCAGCCAATGGAAATAAAATAAATGCCACGCTCTTATTGGTTGAAGGATGCCAACACATCATCTTCAACCTCGAGCTCCAAGTTGTCAAAGGATTTGCAGAAAAAACAAGGATCAATCAAACTGTAAAATTAAGTGCTCATAATGGCATCATTTGACTCGTCTCATTAAGACGATCTCAGCCATATCCTCGCGAAGAAGTTATTTGAACTTGATAACACGTAAATGTATCGTATATTTGATTCGATTTACATAAATTATATCTTTATTTTCATTTAATTTCGTTGCTTTATATTAGTATTATGCCGGTATTCTATTGTATTTTCAGGATTTAATGTTTACAAGCTCATGTGAGAAAAGGAAGAAAAAGAAGTAGAAATGGAGTAAAAATAGAACAAAATATAAAAGAAAAGGGAGGAGGTGAAGGAATGAAGAGTAAAAGGAACAAGGCCCAAAGCGTGACCAAGGCCCAAAGCGCATGAATGACCAGTTGTAGGGTCTGCCGGTCGTCACCAGCCCCTTCCTGCCGGTCGTCGCCAGCCCCCTCCAGTCGGTCGGCAAGCATCCTATATTTTAGTGTGTGACGTGAGTCACACACGCCCAGAAAGAAACGTTCGTCAAGCCCTGGTTTCTCTCCACTTATTTCTCCTCCGAAAAGCCTGCTAGTGAGACGGAAGCAGCTAAATCTCCTCCTATATTTTCTCAACCTAGCAGCGGAAACATGGATATAAATAGACAACATTTTACCAGCAAAGGGAGCTCTCTTCTCTTTTCGTCAGAGCTTCTCCTTCTTTAGTTTTTAGGCAGTTTTTCTACCATGTAAAAGTGGTAGTTTCTCACACCGAGGAACTACCACACCATTAAATTTAGTTTTTGTTTTCTTTCATTACACGAAGATTATTTCAGAAGTTAATTCCAGTACCTTTTATTTCATCATTTACAGGTTTTATTTTATGCTTTCTTATTTATTCTTATTTATCGTCTCTAATTTAATTTCCATGTTCTTCTTAATTTCAATCCGCCTGTTTAATTTGTTTACGCTTAATTCTATGTCCGGCTAAATTATTAAGAGTCCGATATGTGAGGACCGTCGTCTCCGACGGGACTCGGTAATTATTTTATTGGCTTAGATTATTATTATTAAATTCTGTTTTGGCTTTAGTTTTTATTCTTAATTTAGGAAACCTTGTCACGAGAGTGAGAGGTTACTTACCACCATTTCGTCACGAGAGTGAGAAATCTATTAAGGTTCGAACTGGCACTGCGAGAGCGTGGGGATCGAACCAGATAGTAAAAACTAGGCATTAATCCTAAACACAGCGAGAGCGCTTTAGGATTAATTAGAACTTGTTTAGTTTTCAAACCGCGTTCTTTGATTTAAGTGGGCGAGCGAGAGCAGAATCCTACGGTTAAGGAGCGTGACTTTATTCAAAACCACAAGAGTGTGAGGTTTAGTCTTTAAGCTACTATTTTCTACTAAATATGTTTTTAACATTTTTATAAGCCGACGAGTTACAGAGTTCCCGAAGTATGCGAAATCATATTCCGGTCTCTCTTCTCTTATATTTATCTTAATCTTAGTTTTATTTCAGTTTTAGTTCTTAGGTTCCCCTTAATCAAACATTCATTAGCCTTAGCTTTACAAAGCAACAATAGATTACATTAGGTTGACATTGGTCTCTGTGGTTCGACAATCTTTTATATTACTTTGATATATCCGTGCACTTGCGGACGCATCAAGTTTTTGGCGCCGTTGCCAGGGACCAATTTAGTCAATTTCGTAACTCCGTTATTACATCGTATAGACTAAGGCATTAAAAAAAATAAAAAAAATAAATCTTATAATCCTAGGTAGATGTATCACTCAAATTTTTTCTACAACTCCCATTCCCAATATCTTGAGGAACCGCACCCGAATTTCCCTTATGATTCCCATTCCCAATATCTCGAGGAACTGCACCCAAAATTCCCATATAATTACCATTCCCAGTATCTCAAGGAATCACAGGAACCACATAAATCCGACCTCGAAATATTATTGGAGAATTTCAACGCGTCACTACCTGATTCTCACACAAGCTACCTCTTCAACCACCAATCCCAACATTTCGAGTAGTCCGAAGAATCCCACAATTCCAATTTCGAAACATCCATTGAGGATTTCAATTTGACACCAACTTATCCTCAACCGAATTTCCTCTACGATCACCACAATCAATATTTTGAGGAGTCACCCGAATCCCATAAATCCGACCTTGAAATATTAATGGATAATTTTATTGAAATGCAAACTCTTGCTAGGCTAGAATCTACGATGACAGAGTGCTTTGTGGAAACACGAAACGCGACGCCAACCCACTTTGAAGAACTGTAAGAATCCCATGATTTCAACTTCGAAGCATCAATGGAGGATCCCGACGAGACGCTAACTCACTCTAGATTAGAAGCCATGATGGAGCACTTTGTAGAGACATAAACCGTCCAAAACCAAGAGTTTATCAAACAAAGTCTTCAAAACAATGGAACCCTTAGGCAACTGACCACTATGGTTGAGTCCCTCGCAACTCACAACATGGCATTAGAGACTCAAATATCCCAACTTGAACAAAAGCCACTAGGACACTTACTTGAGGAGTAAATGGACACAACCATTCGTGAAAAACAAATTGAAATCCCTGAGGAGAGTGATAATGTGTTTTAGGGGAGTGATATTGAGGTTGAGCAGAGTTCTGATGAGAAAAGAGGGGAGATTGAGAAAAATCCACCGAAACCTCCCGAAAGAGAGGCTGTCGAAGCTTTGGAGAATGAAGCACCTATCGTTGTTCCTCCTCCCTATACCCCACCGATTCCTTTTCTGCAAAGTTTTATGGAAGCTACGATAAACTATGTGAAGGTATTGGAAAATACCCACACCAATGCATCCTTGTTTGAAGTCTTGCATAAAACGAGAAAGTTCGAGGAACATGAAACTAGGGATGTCATTATTGTTAAGAGGGGAAGGTTAGCATTTGAGGTGATGGCTGAAATCACTAAGCTCAAACTTGGAAAGATGATACTTAGGATAGATCCAGAACCACCACCACAAGTTCAAAAGAATGAACCATCCCGCAGAAGAAAGAAAAGAAAAGGTGAGGGATATGTGAGATGGCGCGATAAGTGGCCATGGAAAACGACGATTACTAAAAGTTCAACCGAGGAGTTATTCTCGAGAGAACCACCATGAATGCTTGCACTCTTAAGCTGTCAAGCTATCGACGTTAAACAACACGCTGCGTGGGAGGCAACCCACGAGTTTTTAATTTAGTATTTTCCTTTTATTGTTCGAATTTGCAGAAAATAAAAGTATGGATCGCTTGTCACGTCTCAACCATATTTAGGCGAAAAATCTATAGATGATCATCTCAAAATCGAGCGGGTCTCCACGCACATTCCTACAAATGTTGCTGCTGGTGGTGACACCGTTGATGAGCATGATAGGAGAAGGTATTTCCTCCGGACGCGGAGCATATTTGGTCGTGATAGTTCGCCAGTAGTATTCATACAGGTTTTGCCTTTCCTTTTCCACCTTTTATCAAAACATTGAGGACAATGTTTGGTTTAAGTGTGGGGGAGAAGCTTCACCGCTTTCATTTATTGCTTTATTTATTGTCTTCTAGTTGTGTTGTCGAGTCTTTATACGTGATTTTTAGTTGCTATAGAATTTCCCCGAAATTTTAAAATTTTAACCACCAACAAATATTTTCTTTTTTGACGCATGGCATATACACTCTGAAAGTATATAGATCGTCACACTTTAGGTTTTGTTAGAAAGACTTGGAGATGTTTCAACAACATCGATACCGTCCTGACACCCTAAACCCCATAATTATGTGATATCAATTTGAGTATCCATTATGCCGAGACCTTAGGCTCAAGTTTTTAAAGTAGCTCTTAAGTAGTTTATATTAGCAGTCGGCACCTTCTTAAGCACAAACTACGTAGAGAGCCGATGAATATAAGTGAATGATCCTGAAAATTTTTCAGTGAAAATTAAAAGATTACACCGACTAAGCTAGGTGACCCTCACTCGGTCATTTAACCCAAAGGATGTGTATCTTGCGGATTACAATAAAGAAGCCTATTGTCGGTTGGTTCAAAAGTATCTGGTATTGAACTTGGTAGGGAGAATTACGGTTCGATCCCCCGCAGCTTACAATTGGTAAAAGAAGAGGGTACCACAAAAATGTTCCAGAGCCCCGTGTTAATAAGGATCAGAATCACTAACCAGTTACTCTACTATGTGCGTGTACGGATAACAGGCTTAATGTGATTGCGCTTGAATGAAAAGAGTGAAAGAAAAACGAAAGATATAAGTTAAGTTATAATGGCATGATTCGAATTGGTTTGTATAAGGAGGGAGTTTTTGAACATTGTGTCATTACGGTATCCTTGGTGTTGACACTCATACCTATCAATCTAACATTAGCCTAGCAGTCGAATATGACTAAGAGTCGTGTCGTGCCTTTGTTTAAAAAATCATGCTTAATCATTCTTTTACCGTGTTGGTTGATTGCTTGAGGACAAGAAATGGTTTAAGTGTGGGGGTGTTGATAACACGTAAATGTATCGTATATTTGATTCGATTTACATAAATTATATCTTTATTTTCATTTAATTTCGTTGCTTTATATTAGTATTATGCCGGTATTCTATTGTATTTTCAGGACTTAATGTTTACAAGCTCATGTGAGAAAAGGAAGAAAAAGAAGTAGAAATGGAGTAAAAATAGAACAAAATATAAAAGAAAAGGGAGGAGGTGAAGGAATGAAGAGTAAATGGAACAAGGCCCAAAGCGTGACCAAGGCCCAAAGAGCATGAATGACCAGTTGTAGGGTCTGCCGGTCGTCACTAGCCCATTCCTGCCGGTCGTCGCCAGCCCCCTCCAGTCGGTTGGCATGCATCCTATATTTTAGTGTGTGACGTGAGTCACACACTCACACCCAGAAAGAAACGTTCGTCAAGCCCTGGTTTCTCTCCACTTATTTCTCCTCCGAAAAGCCTGCTACTGAGACGGAAGCAGCTAAATCTCCTCCTATATTTTCTCAACCTAGCAGCGGAAACATGGATATAAATAGACAACATTTTACCAACAACGGGAGCTCTCTTCTCTTTTCGGCAGAGCTTCTCCTTCTTTAGTTTTTAGGCAGTTTTTCTACCATGTAAAAGTGGTAGTTTCTCACACCGAGGAACTACCACACCATTAAATTTAGTTTTTGTTTCCTTTCATTACACGAAGATTATTTCATAAGTTAATTCCAGTACCTTTTATTTCATCATTTACAGGTTTTATTTTATGCTTTCTTATTTATTCTTATTTATCGTCTCTAATTTAATTTCCATGTTCTTCTTAATTTCAATCCGCCTGTTTAATTTGTTTACGCTTAATTCTATGTCCGGCTAAATTATTTTGAGTCCGGTATGTGAGGACCGTCGTCTCCGACGGGACTCGGTAATTATTTTATTGGCTTAGATTATTATTATTAAGTTCTGTTTTGGCTTTAGTTTTTATTCTTAATTTAGGAAACCTTGTCACGAGAGTGAGAGGTTACTTACCACCATTTCGTCACGAGAGTGAGAAATCTATTAAGGTTTGAACCGGCACTGCGAGAGCGTGGGGATCGAAAGAGATATTAAAAACTAGGCATTAATCCTAAACACAGCGAGAGTGCTTTAGGATTAATTAGAACTTGTTTAGTTTTCAAACCGCGTTCTTTGATTTAAGTGGGCGAGCGAGAGCAGAATCCTACGGTTAAGGAGCGTGACTTTATTCAAAACCACGAGAGTGTGAGGTTTAGTCTTTAAGCTACTATTTTCTACTAAATATGTTTTTAACATTTTTATAAGCCGACGAATTACAGAGTTCCCGAAGTACGCGGAATCACATTCCGGTCTCTCTTCTCTTATATTTATCTTAATCTTAGTTTTATTTCAGTTTTAGTTCTTAGGTTCCCCTTAATCAAACATTCATTAGCCTTAGCTTTACAAAGCAACAATAGATTACAGTAGGTTGACATTGGTCTCTGTGGTTCGACAATCTTTTATATTACTTCGATATATCCGTGCACTTGCGGACGCATCAAGTTTTTGGCGCCGTTGTCGGGGACCAATTTAGTCAATTTCGTAACTCCGTTGTTACATTGTATAGACTAAGGCATTAAAAAAAATAAAAAAAATAAATCTTATAATCCTAGGTAGATGTATCACTCAAATTTTTTCTACAACTCCCATTCCCAATATCTCGAGGAACCGCACCCGAATTTCCCTTATGATTCCCATTCCCAATATCTCGAGGAACTGCACCCAAAATTCCCATATAATTACCATTCCCAGTATCTCAAGGAATCACAGGAACCACATAAATCCGACCTCGAAATATTACTGGAGAATTTCAACGCGTCACTACCTGATTCTCACCCAAGCTACCTCTTCAACCACCAATCCTAACATTTCGAGGAGTCCGAAGAATCCCACAATTCCAATTTCGAAACATCCATTGAGGACTTCAATTTGACACCAACTTATCCTCAACCGAATTTCCTCTACGATCACCACAATCAATATTTTGAGGAGTCACGTGAATCCCATAAATCCGACCTTGAAATATTAATGGATAATTTTATTGAAACGCAAACTCTTGCTAGGCTAGAATCTACGATGACAGAGTGCTTTGTGGAAACACAAAACGCGACGCCTGAAGGATAGAAAAACACTTAGAAAGGGGGGGTTTGAATAAGTGTAGTCTTAAAAACTTGAACGATAAAAACAATTTGCACAGTTATTTTTATCCTGATTTGTTGTTAACTAAACTACTCCAGTCCACCCCCACGGAGTGATTTACCTCACCTGAGGATTTAATCCACTAATCGCAACAGATTACAATGGTTTTCCACTTAGCCCACGACTAAGTCTTCTAGAGTATCCTGATCACAACCTGATCACTCTAGGAACAAATGCTTAGACACAAGCTAAGACTTTCTTAGAGTATCTTGACCACCACGTGATCACTCTAATTACAACTACTTAGACACAAGCTAAGACTTCCTAGAGTATCCTGATCAACACTTGATCACTCTAGTTACTTACAAATTAATGTAATCAATTCTAAGAGTATTACAAATGCTTCTGAAAAGCTATAATCACAACAGTGATATTTCTCTTAACGTTTAAGCTTAATCTCACTAAAGTATTACAACAGCAATGTAGTGAGCTTTGATGAAGATGAAGTTTCTGAGCTTTGAGTTGAACAGCGTTTTAGCAAGTTTTTCAGAATAAGTTCGTTCAGAATTCGTCACCTTGCTTCTCATCAGAACTTCATATTTATAGGCACTTGAGAAGATGACCGTTGGGAGCATTTAATGCTTTGCGTATTCCGTACAGCATTGCATTTAATGTTTCACGATTTTGTCAACTACCTCGAGCCTTGTTCACGCTGTGTCTACTGACGTTGCCTTTAATAGCTTCCAACGTTCCTTTTGTCAGTCAGCGTAGCCTGCCACCTGTACTTTCTTATGATCTGATGTTTGTGTATACAACGTTTGAATATCATCAGAGTCAAACAGCTTGGTGCATAGCATCTTCTTGTCTTCTGACCTTGAAGTGCTTCTGAGCGTGATACCATGAGAACTTCAGTGCTTCTGCTTCTGATCTCAAGTTCTTTTGATGCTTCCATAGACCCATGTTCTGATTCTGCCTTGACCATCTTCTGATGTCTTGCCAGACCATGTTCTGATGTTGCATGCTGAACCTTCTGAGACAAAGCTTCTGAGCGCTGATTTGTGCATACTCTTTATATATTTCCTGAAAGGGAAATTGCAATGAATTAGAGTACCACATTATCTCACACAAAATTCATATCCTTGTTATCATCAAAACTAAGAATATTGATCAGAACAAATCTTGTTCTAACAACGCCAACCCACTTTGAAGAACTACAAGAATCCCATAATTTTAACTTCGAAGCATCAATGGAGGATCCCGACGAGACGCTAACTCACTCTAGATTAGAAGCCATGATGGAGCACTTTGTAGAGACACAAACCGTCCAAAACCAAGAGTTTATCAAACAAAGTCTTCAAAACAATGAAACCCTTAGGCAACTGACCACTATGGTTGAGTCCCTCGCAACTCACAACATGGCATTAGAGACTCAAATCTCCCAATTTGAACAAAAGCCACTAGGACACTTACATGAGGAGTATATGGACACAACCATTCGTGAAAAACAAATTGAAATCCCTGAGGAGAGTGATAATGAGTTTGAGGGGAGTGATATTGAGGTTGAGCAGAGTTCTGATGAGAAAAGAGGGGAGATTGAGAAAAATCCACCGACACCTCCCGAAAGAGAGGTTGTCGAAGATTTGGAGAATGAAGCACCTATCGTTGTTCCTCCTCCCTATACCCCACCGATTCCTTTTCTGCAAAGTTTTATGGAAGCTACGATAAACTATGTGAAGGTATTGGAAAATACCCACACCAATGCATCCTTGTTTGAAGTCTAGCATAAAAAGAGAAAGTTCGAGGAACATGAAACTAGGGATGTCATTACTGTTAAGAGGGGAAGGTTAGCATTTGAGGTGATGGCTGAAATCACTAAGCTCAAACTTGGAAAGATGATACTTAGGATAGATCCAGAACCACCACCACAAGTTCAAAAGAATGAACCATCCCGCAGAAGAAAGAAAAGAAAAGGTGAGGGATATGTGAGATGGCGCGATAAGTGGCCATGGAAAACGACGATTACTAAAAGTTCAACCGAGGAGTTATTCTCGAGAGAACCACCATGAGTGCTTGCACTCTTAAGCTGCCAAGCTATCAACGTTAAACAAAGCGCTGCGTGGGAGGCAACCCACGAGTTTTTAATTTAATATTTTCCTTTTATTGTTCGAATTTGCAGAAAATAAAAGTATGGATCGCTTGTCACGTCTCAACCATATTTAGGCGAAAAATCTATAGATGATCATCTCAAAATCGAGCGGGTCTCCACGCACATTCCTACAAATGTTGCTGCTGGTGGTGACACCATTGATGAGCATGATAGGAGAAGGTATTTCCTCCGGACGCGGAGTAAATTTGGTCGTGATAGCTCGCCAGTAGTATTCATACAGGTTTTGCCTTTCCTTTTCCACCTTTTATCAAAACATTGAGGACAATGTTTGGTTTAAGTGTGGGGGAGAAGCTTCATCGCTTTCATTTACTGCTTTATTTATTGTCTTCTAGTTGTGTTGTCGAGTCTTTATATGTGATTTTTAGTTGCTATTGAATTTCCACGAAATTTTAAAATTTTAACCACCAACAAATATTTTCTTTTTTGACGCATGGCATATACACTCTGAAAGTATATAGATCGTCACACTTTAGGCTTTGTTAGAAAGACTTGGAGATGTTTCAACAATATCGATACTGTCCTGACACCCTAAACCCCATAATTTTGTGATATCAATTTGAGTACCCATTATGCCGAGACCTTAGGCTCAAGTTTTCAAAGTAGCTCTTAAGTAGTTTATATTAGCAGTCGGCACCATCTTAAGCACAAACTACGTCGAGAGCCGATGAATATAAGGGAATGATCCTGAAAAATTTTCAGTGAAAATTAAAAGATTACACCGACTAAACTAGGTGACCCTCACTCAGTCATTTAACCCAAAGGATGTTAATCTCGCATATTACAATAAAGAAGCCTATTGTCGGTTGGTTCAAAAGTATCTGGTATTGAACTTGGTAGGGCAAATTATGGTTCGATCCCCCGCAGCTTACAATTGGTAAAAGAATAGGGTACCACAAAAATGTGCCAGAGCCCCGTGTTAATAAGGATCAGAATCACTAACCGGTTACTCTACTATGTGCGTGTACGGATAACGGGCTTAATGTGATTGCGCTTGAATGAAAAGAGTGAAAGAAAAACTAAAGATATAGGTTAAGTTATAATGGCATGATTCGAATTGGTTTGTATAAGGAGGGAGTTTTTGAACATTGTGTCATTACGGTATCCTTGGTGTTGACACTCATACCTATCAATCTAACATTAGCCTAGCAGTCGAATATGTCTAAGAGTCGTGTCGTGCCTTTGTTTCAAAAATCATGCTTAATCATTCTTATACCGTGTTGGTTGATTGCTTGAGGACAAGCAATGGTTTAAGTGTGGGGGTGTTGATAACACGTAAGTATATCGTATATTTGATTCGATTTACATAAATTATATCTTTATTTTCATTTAATTTCGTTGCTTTATATTAGTATTATGCCGGTATTCTATTGTATTTTCAGGATTTATTGTTTATATGCTCATGTGAGAAAAGGAAGAAAAAGAAGTAGAAATGGAGTTAAAATAGAACAAAATATAAAAGAAAAGGGAGGAGGTGAAAGAATGAAGAGTAAAAGGAACAAGGCCCAAAGCGTGAGCATGGCCCAAAGCGCATGAATGACCAGTTGTAGGGTCTGCCGGTCGTCACCAGCCCCTTCCTGCCGGTCATCGCCAGCCCCCTCCTGCCGGTCGGCATGCATCCTATATTTTAGTGTGTGACGTGAGTCACACACTCATGCCCAGAAAGAAACGTTTGTCAAGCCCTGGTTTCTCTCCACTTATTTCTCCTCCGAAAAGCCTGCTACTGAGACGGAAGCAGCTAAATCTCCTCCTATATTTTCTCCACCTAGCAGCGGAAAGATGGATATAAATAGATAACATTTTACCATCAAAGGGAGCTCTCTTCTCTCTTCGGCAGAGCTTCTCCTTCTTTAGTTTTTAGGCAGTTTTTCTACCATGTAAAAGTGGTAGTTTCTCACATCGAGGAACTACCACACCATTAAATTTAGTTTTTGTTTCCTTTCATTACACGAAGATTATTTCAGAAGTTAATTCCAGTACCTTTTATTTCATCATTTACAGGTTTTATTTTATGCTTTCTTATTTATTCTTATTTATCGTCTCTAATTTAATTGCCATGTTCTTCTTAATTTCAATCCTCCTGTTTAATTTGTTTACGCTTAATTCTATGTCCGGCTAAATTATTTTGAGTCTGGTATGTGAGGACCGTCGTCTCCGACGGGACTCGGTAATTATTTTATTGGCTTAGATTATTATTATTAAATTCTGTTTTGGCTTTAGTTTTTATTCTTAATTTAGGAAACCTTGTCACGAGAGTGAGAGGTTACTTACCACCATTTCGTCACGAGAGTGAGAAATCTATTAAGGTTCGAACCGGCACTGCGAGAGCGTGGGGATCGAACCAGATAGTAAAAACTAGGCATTAATCCTAAACACAGCGAGAGCGCTTTAGGATTAATTAGAACTTGTTTAGTTTTCAAACCGCGTTCTTTGATTTAAGTGGGCGAGCGAGAGCAGAATCCTACGGTTAAGGAGCGTGACTTTATTCAAAACCATGAGAGTGCGAGGTTTAGTATTTAAGCTGCTATTTTCTACTAAATATGTTTTTAACATTTTTATAAGCCGACGAATTACAGAGTTCCCGAAGTACGCGGAATCACATTTCGGTCTCTCTTCTCTTATATTTATCTTAATCTTAGTTTTATTTCAGTTTTAGTTCTTAGGTTCCCCTTAATCAAACATTCATTAGCCTTAGCTTTACAAAGCAACAATAGATTACAGTAGGTTAACATTGGTCTCTGTGGTTCGACAATCTTTTATATTACTTTGATATATCTGTGCACTTACGGACACATCAAGTTTTTGGCGCCGTTGCCGGGGACCAATTTAGTCAATTTCGTAACTCCGTTGTTACACCGTATAGACTAAGGCATTAAAAACAATAAAAAATAAATAAATCTTATAATCTTAGGTAGATGTATCACTCAAATTTTTTCTACAACTCCCATTCCCAATATCTCGAGGAACCGCACCCGAATTTCCCTTATGATTCCCATTCCCAATATCTCGAGGAACTGCACCCAAATTTCCCATATAATTACCATTCCCAGTATCTCAAGGAATCACAGGAACCACATAAATCCGACCTCGAAATACTATTGGAGAATTTCAACGCGTCACTACCTGATTCTCACCCAAGCTACCTCTTCAACCACCATTCCCAATATTTCGAGGAGTCCAAAGAATCCCACAATTCCAATTTCGAAACATCCATTGAGGATTTCAATTTGACACCAACTTATCCTCAACCGAATTTCCTCTACGATCACCACAATCAATATTTTGAGGAGTCACCCGAATCCCATAAATCCGACCTTGAAATATTAATGGATAATTTTATTGAAACAGAATCTCTTGCTAGGCTAGAATCTACGATGACAGAGTGCTTTGTGGAAACACAAAACGCGACGCCAACCCACTTTGAAGAACTGCAAGAATCCCATAATTTCAACTTTGAAGCATCAATGGAGGATCCCGACGAGACGCTAACTCACTCTAGATTAGAAGCCATGATGGAGCACTTTGTAGAGACACAAACCGTCCAAAACCAAGAGTTTATCAAACAAAGTCTTCAAAACAATGAAACCCTTAGGCAACTGACCACTATGGTTGAGTCCCTCGCAACTCACAACATGGCATTAGAGACTCAAATCTCCCAACTTGAACAAAAGCCACTAGGACACTTACTTGAGGAGTATATGGACACAACCATTCGTGAAAAACAAATTGAAATCCCTGAGGAGAGTGATAATGAGTTTGAGGGGAGTGATATTGAGGTTGAGCAGAGTTCTGATGAGAAAAGAGGGGAGATTGAGAAAAATCCACCGACACCTCCCGAAAGAGAGGCTGTCGAAGATTTGGAGAATGAAGCACCTATCGTTGTTCCTCCTCCCTATACCCCACCGATTCCTTTTCTGCAAAGTTTTATGGAAGCTACGATAAACTATGTGAAGGTATTGGAAAATACCCACACCAATGCATCCTTGTTTGAAGTCTTGCATAAAAAGAGAAAGTTCGAGGAACATGAAACTAGGGATGTCATTACTGTTAAGAGGGGAAGGTTAGAATTTGAGGTGATGGCTGGAATCACTAAGCTCAAACTTGGAAAGATGATACTTAGGATAGATCCAGAACCACCACCACAAGTTCAAAAGAATGAACCATCCCGCAGAAGAAAGAAAAGAAAAGGTGAGGGATATGTGAGATGGCGTGATAAGTGGCCATGTAAAACGACGATTACTAAAAGTTCAACCGAGGAGTTATTCTCGAGAGAACAACCATGAGTGCTTGCACTCTTAAGCTGTCAAGCTATCGACGTTAAACAAAGCGCTGCGTGGGAGGCAACCCACGAGTTTTTAATTTAATATTTTCCTTTTATTGTTTGAACTTGCAGAAAATAAAAGTATGGATCGCTTGTCACGTCTCAACCATATTTAGGCGAAAAATCTATAGATGATCATCTCAAAATCGAGCGGGTCTCCACGCATATTCCTACAAATGTTGCTGCTGGTGGTGACACCGTTGATGAGCATGATAGGAGAAGGTATTTCCTCCGGACGCAGAGCAGATTTGGTCGTGATAACTCGCCAGTAGTATTCATATAGGTTTTGCTTTTCCTTTTCCACCTTTTATCAAAACATTGAGGACAATGTTTGGTTTAAGTGTGGGGGAGAAGCTTCACCGCTTTCATTTATTGCTATATTTATTGTCTTCTAGTTGTGTTGTCGAGTCTTTATACGTGATTTTTAGTTGCTATTGAATTTCCCCGAAATTTTAAAATTTTAACCACCAACAAATATTTTCTTTTTTGACGCATGACATATACACTCTGAAAGTATATAGATGTTCACACTTTAGGCTTTGTTAGAAATACTTGGAGATGTTTCAACAACATCGATACCGTCTTGACACCCTAAACCCCATAATTATGTGATATCAGTTTGAGTACCCATTATGCCGAGACCTTAGGCTCAAGTTTTCAAAGTAGCTCTTAAGTAGTTTATATTAGCAGTCGGCACCAACTTAAGCACAAACTACGTAGAGAGCCGATGAATATAAGTGAATGATCCTGAAAAATTTTCAGTGAAAATTAAAAGATTACACCGACTAAGCTAGGTGACCCTCACTCGGTCATTTAACCCAAAGGATGTGTATCTCGCAGATTACAGTAAAGAAGCCTATTGTCGATTGGTTCAAAAGTATCTGGTATTGAACTTGGTAGGGCGAATTACGGTTCGATCCCCCGCAGCTTACAATTGGTAAAAGAAGAGGGTACCATAAAAATGTGCCAGAGCCCCGTGTTAATAAGGATCAGAATCACTAACCGATTACTCTACTATGTGCGTGTACGGATAACGGGCTTAATGTGATTGCGCTTGAATGAAAAGAGTGAAAGAAAAACAAAAGATATAGGTTAAGTTATAATGGCATGATTCGAATTGGTTTGTATAAGGAGGGAGTTTTTGAACATTGTGTCATTACGGTATCCTTGGTGTTGACACTCATACCTATCAATCTAACATTAGCCTAGCAGTCGAATATGACTAAGAGTCGTTTCGTGCCTTTGTTTCAAAAATCATGTTTAATCATTCTTTTACCGTGTTGGTTGATTGCTTGAGGACAAGCAATGGTTTAAGTATGGGGGTGTTGATAACACGTAAATGTATCGTATATTTGATTCGATTTACATAAATTATATCTTTATTTTCATTTAATTTCGTTGCTTTATATTAGTATTATGCCGGTATTCTATTGTATTTTCAGGATTTAATGTTTACAAGCTCATGTGAGAAAAGGAAGAAAAAGAAGTAGAAATGGAGTAAAAATAGAACAAAATATAAAAGAAAAGGGAGGAGGTGAAGGAATGAAGAGTAAAAGTAACAAGGCCCAAAGCGTGACCAAGGCCCAAAGCGCATGAATGACCAGTTGTAGGGTTTGCCGGTCGTCACCAGCCCCTTCCTGCCGGTCGTCGCCAGCCCCCTCCTGTCGGTTGGCATGCAACCTAGCAGCGGAAACATGGATATAAATAGACAACATTTTACCAGCAAAGGGAGCTCTCTTCTCTTTTCGGCAGAGCTTCTCCTTCTTTAGTTTTTAGGCAGTTTTTCTACCATGTAAAAGTGGTAGTTTCTCACATCGAGGAACTACCACACCATTAAATTTAGTTTTTGTTTCCTTTCATTACACGAAGATTATTTCAGAAATTAATTCCAGTACCTTTTATTTCATCATTTACAGGTTTTATTTTATGCTTTCTTATTTATTCTTATTTATCGTCTCTAATTTAATTGCCGTGTTCTTCTTAATTTCAATCCGCCTGTTTAATTTGTTTACGCTTAATTCTATGTCCGGCTAAATTATTTTGAGTCCGGTATGTGAGGACCGTCGTCTCCGACGGGACTCGGTAATTATTTTATTGGCTTAGATTATTATTATTAAATTCTGTTTTGGCTTTAGTTTTTATTCTTAATTTAGGAAACCTTGTCACGAGAGTGAGAGGTTACTTACCACCATTTCGTCACGAGAGTGAGAAATCTATTAAGGTTCGAACCGGCACTGCGAGAGCGTGGGGATCGAACCAGATAGTAAAAACTAGGCATTAATCCTAAACACAGCAAGAGCGCTTTCAGATTAATTAGAACTTGTTTAGTTTTCAAACCGCGTTCTTTGATTTAAGTGGGCGAGCGAGAGCAGAATCCTACGGTTAAGGAGTGTGACTTTATTCAAAACCACGAGAGTGTGAGGTTTAGTCTTTAAGCTACTATTTTCTACTAAATATGTTTTTAACATTTTTATAAGCCGACAAATTACAGAGTTCCCGAAGTACGTGGAATCATATTCCGGTCTCTCTTCTCTTATATTTATCTTAATCTTAGTTTTATTTCAGTTTTAGTTCTTAGATTCCCCTTAATCAAACATTCATTAGCCTTAGCTTTACAAAGCAACAATAGATTACAGTAGGTTGACATTGGTCTCTGTGGTTCGACAATCTTTATATTACTTCGATATATCCGTGCACTTGTGGACGCATCAGAACTACATCTTACTCGATTTGGGAAAAATCAGAGAAATCACAATAAGTAAAACCAATATGAAATGCTTATAACTCAACCAAATTCAAAAACAGAAGAAGCTACAACTTCAGGGAGATGAGGAGAACAAGATAGACACAAGTTTGATAGAAAATGATCACAAATTGCTACATGTTGAAACTCAAACTTGAAGCTCTAAAAATGAAGTTAGGTAGCTTGATTCTGGGCACAATTTGCTTTGGTTTTGATATCTTTAGCTTCAGGGAAGATCAAGGAAGGTTTATGAATAAAAAATTTGAGCTGGAAACTTTTGAAAGGTGAAAACGATTTCTGAATTTTGTAGCTCGAAAGTGAGTTTGGTATGGGTGATTTGGCTCTCAAAAGCTTGTCAAATTAATAAGGGGAGGTTCCTATTTATAGATCGAATGAAATGGAGTGCAGAGGTGTGGTGAATGATAAGAATTTGATTGAAACTGTGTGCACCCTTCACACGGATGAAGTGTGACTTAAAATCCTCCAAATTTCACCAATTCCATGCGTTTTGATTGCTAATTATCTTCTGGAAGCTTTTTAGATTTGACTAGAAACAAAAAAAAACGTGTTTAAGTTACTTGTAATTGGATTAAAAGAATTTCAAATTCTGATCATGAAGGAATCTTCAGCTTCAAGTAACCAACTTTAAATCCATGGGGCAAGCAATGTAGGAGGCTTTATGATCTCATTCCTTTTGCATTTAGAAGCTCTTTCTACAAGGTTTATAGTGTGCCAAGAAAGGTTTCATTTGGACATTTGAGCATAAAATTACAAGTCCTCAAAGTTGGTAGGAAAAGCTGCTTCTATACTTAGAAAAGTTTCTAAGTTTTTGACCTCCTTGAGTACACAACTTTGGATTAGGGCTTCTCAAAATTGGCTCGTGCGTTTTCCATTTTTCTTTGAGTCAAATGATCTTCTTTTTATTATGAACATGATGCAAAAATAACCAGCTTCATTGGTTCCATGAATCTAGAGATATGGTCTTGGCAACTTGGACAAAAATAAAGCATTTGCCCGGAGTCATTTCATCAAATACCTTGGTGCATATGCCAAAAATGCATCTTAGAGCTTGAATTTGCCAAAAGTCCCAACATGAAAGTTGTATGAGAATGGAAAATTTAGATTAAGTATAAAATTTATGCAAGAGATAGTGAAACTTGCACCAATTGGCCTTAAGGTCAGTTTTGCACACCAAATATGCCTTGAAACCCTAGGCACACCAACATGACCTATAATGTTTTATCTTCAAACATGATCTTCCACTTATATTTTTCTATTGAACTTCAAAGATGGATCAAATTAGACTCAATCAATATAACTATGCAAATAGAATGGGCTCAAGATGATGAAAATTGATCAAGTTATGATCCTTTGAAATCAATACACAATTCCTTAACTTTCAAAGGAGACTTGTAATATCTTCTATCTTTTGATGATTTTCTTCACAAAATTTCTTCTTAACTTATGAAGAGAAGTTGTTTATGGTTTCAAGGAGAGTATGTTGCAAAAGGAAACACTCAAAAAAGTTGAGGATTGAGGAATTTATGCCTTTCTAACCATAGAATCAAGAACTTGTCCAATTAGGTTTATATTCTTGGATCAACTTGGAATCTTTTGAATTTTTCTTGCATGATAAGGCATGAGGAGGCACATATGGCATTGAAATGATATTATCTTTAAGCACACTTGATTGTGAGGTTTATAGCTTGATGAAACTTATGAAGAAGGCATGGAAATAAACACATGAACCTATGAAGTTTCTTGATGAATCAAATCATATAATCTTGAGATGGACTTGACTAAATGAAATGAAGAGATACTTAAGACATGATCCATGATAATGGGGAAGCTTCTCTTGAACTACAAGTCATTTAGCTTTCATGAATAGCCTGTTGCTTGAGAATCACCCTAAAAACCCTAATTTTAGGAGAGATGTGATGCACTTGATTCAACACCTATCAAAAACATTGAAATAAAAAGACATATTTTTGTGTTTTGGTTAGTGTAATATATATACAAGCTAAAATATAGTTGCTTGATGGTCCCTCCTAAAGATAAAGTAAGCACAACACCAAAATAGCAACCCTCAAGATTGTGATCTTAATTAATAATTGGAATGTAAGTGAATGAATAATCTTAGGGTAAAAAATTAGGGTATGACAAGTACAATAACAATAAAGGATGCAAATATATTACTGTAAACATCGTGCAACTAGTTGTCATTTATTTGGTCTTCCAAAGACAACCTTGAGCTAACTTTAAGTACAGGTAAACCAAACAAGCGACCCTTCAATTAAACTTATGAATCTGCTACAAGTCAAAGTATCTGAGGTAAACCACATCGATGTAATAGGCCCTCTTGTCCATAAATATGGACGTGCCAGCCAAGTACATGAGGTATGACCTCAATTCACATGCTTTATGATACATAACTTGTTCATCATCACCATTGGCCTCCACTTCCGCTGCCAAGTGGTGTGCATATAGGTTATCCAGGAATCCAAATCTAGCATGACACCCTCTAGTGTCTTCAAGCTTCTTTAGGGCATCCTCTAGGTTAACTCTCAAATAGTGAATCATCATCTTTAATGCGTCAAGTATGGTCATCCTGGAATGGTCTAATAATTTTCCCTTGATCGGAAGATGTAGTAAATATGACATACCATCCAGTATGATGGACATCTCACCATGCAAAATAAGAAAATATGATGTCTTATAGTACAATCTCTCGATGAACGCTGACAGCATACCATGGTTAAAAGTAGTTTAACCGATCATGTATAAATCTCGCAACCCAAACAGCTTCATGTCATTATGAAACCACTGCTCCTCAGGCTGCAACAGCCTCACAATATCCCTACCATGGTTGATTCATTTTAAAGCATCACGATACTGCAAAATAATACATCATCATCATTTTAAAGCATCACGGTACTACAAAAAAAATACCTACATCATCTTTGTGTAGATAAATTTTACCTCTCTATCCCAAACATGTGTAACAGCATCGTCCGCATACAGAGGCAGAATGATGTTTCACACAGGCCTCCTACAAATTCCTCAGGAACGAAAAACATCAACAACATGTGTATCAACATGGATTGGTGAGGCTTTCATGGAAACAGCAGGTGACACATGCCTATAGGAAGATGAAGCTGGAGACACTTGAACCCCAGAAGTTGATGCCTCAGCATCAAATAAAGTGGCACCGACCAATGGTTGTGAGGGTCAGGATACTCCCATGGGAACCAATGCTTGATGGGACACTTTATCGTGCCTTAGTCGTTCTTGGTTATCAACCATGTTACTTATAATTAAACCAGACAAACCAGTAAAAATCCTACCATATGTTCTAAATCAAACAAAAAAATGGAGACAGATAAAATACGAAAAATACACTTTCGTATTCCTGGAAAATAAATTTTGAACAAATACGGAAGTTCACTTCCGTAGTTTCTTGTAACTCATAAAAGCAAAAATGGAAGAAACACGGGGTACGATAATGGGATAAAGCACAATACTCAGTATAACATCCTAACAATGAGTGTAAGTGTGTAACATATATAGTAATCTGGATTACACAACCTAATCTTCCTATTTTTTCAATGGAAGTAGACAAAATCAAAAGATTGAATTGAAAAAGTTACCAAATGTGCAAAGAAGTTGAATCACTTGGATTGACTAGATGTTAAGAACCATTTGAATTGAATGGAGTACAAAAACTATTTGGATTGAATGAAGTACAAAAACCACTTGATAGAGAAGATTTAGAGTGATTTTGTTTAAAATAAGGAATGGGGGAGGTATGACACATATTTGATTAAAATCTCGTCCAAAGATATATTTCTGTAAGTTGTTACAGAGATGCATTTTCTTATTAGTTTTTAACCAAATGATAGTGTAGCTCACTTACAAAAGGATTGAGTGTGGACTAGAATGCGTTCGGAAGTTCTCTTTCGGATTCTAGGGGCATTTTTTAGATTTTCACAATGGAGTGTGAACACTCCTAAAGGAGGGAGAAGTAATCTTCATTTTATTATAGAAAAAATTAACTCTATGCCGCCATCCAATTATACCTTCACCTAAATAATTTATACAATTTCTCCATTTTGCTCTCATATATACATATATCAAGATCATTAATATTTTTTCAGTTTTTTTATTTAGTTATTTCAAAAGAAACGTTGAAAATACATATAAAAAACCTCAAACACACTTTTTCGGTTTGATATTGGTACCAAAAAACTTCATACTAAGTTTATAGTTTGTTATTTGTTTAGAAAAACTTCAAATCAATATTTATGAATAAGGATTTTATTCATATAATTTAAGAGTAACTTTTCCAATTTATTTATGGATCTTCAACAAATTTTTTCCAATTTGTACAAATTTATTCACCGAAAAAATTTCAAACGAGTTTTGAGCTTTGAATTTTTTTCATTTTTATTTAAATTACTTTTCATGGAACAGTGCAAAGGGTGTGGTGGCATGAACATTTGTATTGGACGAGAAAGTCTTGAAGCTCAATAGGCGGAAGAGGTAACTCACATATCAGGAGAAAGATTAACCCTCGTATCAGGAGGAGAAACATCATTATTTTAATTACTCGTAGATTATGAGCAACACATTACTCGTAGATTATGGCATGGAACTGTCGATAATATGTTTTAATTACTTTATAATTTTTTATTGTTTTATTTCTGTAATTATTTTTAATTTTTAATACTTTTCCAATGGTTTGAAGACGGAAATGAGTATAGTTTGAATTTTTTATCAAAATAATTCAAGTTTTTTTTTATAAAAAATCCCCAATAACCAAGTTTCCCACTATTTTCCAAAGTACTCATGCTTCAAACAAAAAAAAAATTAAGAGTGCATCGCACATGCCAATCCAATTGGCGTCTGAATTGAAAAATCAATAGCTAACACCAATTGCATCGGTGCTTCTTATAGGCCTAGCCAATCCAATTGGCGCATATGTTCAATGCTAAGGAGGAGATGCCAATTTATCTGGCGCCTCAGCGTAATTTTTTTTTAATTAAAATGATAAATGATATAAAGAAAATGAATTAAAAATATTAATAATTAATTTAAATATGATTACATACGTTAATATTTTTAACACTAACGACAACAATCGGATTTATCATACATGCTGAAATTCTGGCGTAACAGATTCAAATGTCGTGAAAGATGTCGAGACATGTGATCTGTCAAAAACAATCAGCAAAAAATATACACAAAATCATGCCAAACAGAAAGATAAAAGACACCAGAAATTGTTAACCCAGTTCGGTGAAATCACACCTACTCTAGGGGTATACCAAGCCAGGAATGAAGTCCACTATCAGCAATATTAATTCGGAGTTAAACTAGCCCCAAGCAACCTCTCACTTAATCCCTACCCAATGACCCTTCTACCTAGGTCCCCCTAGATATGGAATATCCCCATCCCAATTCCAATCATTGCAATGATGTTGTACAGTTCTCCAGTCCCAGGAGCTGTAGCAACGGCCTAATATCTATCTCCTTCTAGTCCAAAATATCTAAAGGTTTGGAAGACATACTTCCATGACAATCCCTAGCCAAGAACTTTGACTATGACCACAAACCTGGAGTTACTTTAAAGCTTCCTCCAAGAACAATACTCCTCTTACCTACAGGCTTCAAGGATCACATAGGTAACCTTCCCACATGCCGGGAGGTTTACCTTAACAAACCCTAATAACTACATCGTTATATGCTCGGTGGTTGTCTTATTTTTCTAGGTTACAAAGTCTTCTATTTATAACCTATATCCAACTGGATTTGGGCCTTCAATCACAACAAATTTGATGTTCCAATATAGCAGTAACTTCTGCTACAATCAAGGTCTTCAATCTGTTAGTTTCCAAGAATATCTCTATAATTAGAAACTATATAATCTTAAATATTCTAATTTGATTCGCCTAAAAGAATTTTCATATCTTCATATTGATTCTTCAGACCTGTCATATGATATATCACGCCTTTATTTGATTTGCACAATATCCCTGAATATTCTGCAATCTTCTGTTGTAATTAAATCACATAGATTTAATTCTTCGCTTCAGCTAGGCATGATGTCGTAACATCCCATGTGACATGTTATTCCAGATGTTGAATTGCTCCAACATAACATGTTCTATCATTCCAGTGGGATTCTTTATTGTACCTGTTGTTCTTATATATTTATACATACGGATCATATTATTTGTTTTACAAAAACTTAGCCAACTATAAAACCAGAGAACTAACACATGCCATTGGTTCTACATCCCCTAGGTATCTTTTCTCGTACAGGTCTCTGTTGATTCACGACAAGTGTTTGATATGAGATCCCTGAAACAACACCTTCATTCGATTATCTAATAAGTTCTTATAGTTCTACGTAGTCTTATGTATGCATTGGCGTGCTATCCTAATTGAGTTCGTGTCCCAAGTCGGTGTAGCTGGAGTGTGTTAATGGGGTTATCAGTGAGCCTCCTGGTCGATTGAATGGTGACATTAGTGTGAATGATTTATTGGAAAAAGGAAGAATTGGTTATTGTGGTGTTTGGTAGCCATATGTTTGTTGCATGTTTTGGCGTTGTGGTGTTTGGGCGTTTTGGCTATGGTAGGAGGAAGTGTTGGTGTTATATGTTTCTTGCGTATTTTAGCTATGGTAGGATGATGTGAGGGGAAATATGGTTGTTGGGTGTTTTGATAATAAACATGTTGTTAGTGGGGGTATGAGTTATTAATCTTTGAAGGTGTTTTCATGTTGGGTGCATTATTGGTAAAACATACCTGGTTGATTTTGTATATGCAGGTTGCATATATGTGTGAAGCTAATACAAGTTTTGTAGTGAATGTCATGATCGATGTCATGACATCCGTGTGTGACAGCAGGAGCTGTTATTGTTTATTAATTGTGTTTCCTAATTTATCCCTTTTATCAGTTTAGGAAACTTTTTATTGAGTGCTGCATATTTCGTCCAGAAGATCCTACTGACACCACATTTTGTAACAGACAGTTGGCGTGTGAATTAGGTTAACTTTGTTAACCCTAATGTGTTTCTTAAAAAGCCCAAGGCCCAAGACTGCATATAAAAAGGACTGCAATCCTAGTTTGGAACGCAGACAGAAGATTGTGTATTGTGAAGAACGGCTGTTTTGTAATTGTCTCGTGTGATCCATGCAATTGTCTTTGATGATTGCGTTGGAATTAGTTTGTGTTTTTGTAATTTCACTCTAAGCTTTTAAGCACGAGTGTGTGTCTCTTGATTGAAGCTTTTAAGCAGATCAAGGTGTGTTTTTGAAGAGTGTCTTCTATCTGTAATTTTTTATTGTTTATGTGTAATCACTGATGTGATTGAGGGGGGGTGGAATGGAGATATTCCATATCTAGGTAGAACCTAGGTAGAAGGGTCATTGGGTAGTGATTAAGTGAGAAGTTGTAAACGGGGGAGTTTAGCTTTGAATTGATACTACTGATAGTGGACTTCATCCCTGGCTTGGTAGCCTCCAGAGTAGGTTGTTTGAACCGAACTGGGTAAACAATTATGTGTGTTCTTTATTGTTTTTATGTTGTTTTGGTATTACTGTTTGTGCTGCATAAGTGTGGATGTCATAACATCCAGGTTGACATCGAGCGTGTGTTACTAGAATTTTCAATTGGCATCAGAGCAGGCACCCTGCCTGTTTACATCTAGGTGAGATCTAGGGATAACAAAATTCTGGTACTATGGAGAAGGAACTGCTAGTGTTTGGAAATAGACCACCTATCCTGGATGGCTCTAATTATGACTACTGGAAACCTCGTATGGTAGCAGTCATTAAGTCAGTGGACCGCAAGGCCTGGAGAGCTGTTGAAAGTGGATGGAAACATCCTGAGAAAATTTTGGAAGATGGAACCTCTGTTCTAATTCCTGAAACTCAATGGAGCAAATCTGAAGAAGAGTTAGCTTTGGGCAATTCCAAGGCCTTAAGTGCACTATTCAATGGTATTGACAAGAACATATTCAGACTTGTACAACACTGTGAGCTGGCTAAAGAAGCTTGGGATATTCTCAAAACAGCACATGAAGGCACGTCCAAGGTAAAGATGTTGAGACTTCAAATACTTACCACCAAGTTTGAAAATCTCAAGATGAAAGAGGATGAAACCATTTATGAGTTTTACATGAATGTTCGCGAGATTTCAAACAACTCAGCAGCCTTAGGAGAAAAAATGACTAAAGAAAAACTAGTAAGGAAGATCCTCAGATCACTGCCTAAGCGATTTGACATGAAGGTAACTGCCATAGAGGAAGCTCAAGACATCAGCAACATGAAGTTGGACGAACTTATTGGTTCTCTCCAAACCTTTGAGTCAAGCATATGTGAGCCTGTTGAAAAGAAGAACAAAAGCATAGCATTTGTCACCAACACAGGTGATAATTCAAAAGAAAACAATGGTGGAAGTGATGAGAATTTATCAGACGCCATAGCCATGCTTGGAAAACAATTCAACAGACTTATTAAAAGAGTTGATCAGAAGTCCAGACCCAATGTCAAGAACACTTCCTATGACATCAGTCAGACATATGACTCAAGCAAAAGGTTCAAAGCTGAGAAGAAGCCTTATCTAGGGAAAGGGGTTCAGTGTCATGGATGTGAACGATTCGGACACATTAGAGCTGAATGTCCTACCTACCGCAAGGAGCAAAAGAAAGGATTGGCTGTTACTTGGTCTAAAGAAGACTCAGATTCAGAAAAAGAAACTGCAAAACATGTCACAGTTTCAACAAGAATCTATGAATCTGATGATGATTCTAGTGATGATGAGCTAACCTTTGATGAACTCGCTGTCTCGTACAAGAAGTTGTGTAGGGAGAATGCTGAAGTCTGCAAACAAGTGGACAAGCAAGAGATAATCATAAGAGAGCTAAAAACTGAGAAGAATAAACATCTTGCAACCATAGACTCCCTCAGTAGTGAAGTAAGCATGTTGAACCACAAACTTGATCAAAAAACCAAGTCATTCAAAATGCTGAACAATGTATCTGATACTCTAGAAGAAATTCTGGAATATGGACAAAGAACAGAAGACATGTCTGGAGTGGGATTTGTAGCTAAAGAGGAATTAATCTCTGGACTCAGGAGAACAGAATCCAAGACTTGTGTGACTAACCAGATGTCAATCCAAATGTCACAACATCAAGGAAACATCAGAATGAGGCACTTAAAGAAAAGGTTCCAGAAATGGAGGTGTCATCACTGTTGAAATTTGGTCACATAAAACCGTTCTGTTTCTGATTATTTGGATATCCAGACCAAACTAAACAAGTCAAACTTGATCATGATACTTGTAACAGGAAGCAATCTGGGATAGCTAAGAATGTTGCTCTAATAGCACACAGCGCTCTAAGAATGCCCACCAAAGAAGATTGGTACCTTGACAGTGGTTGTTCAAACCATATGACTGGAAACAAGAACTCTCTAGTAAACCTCAAACCTGAGGGATCCAACTATGTGACTCTTGGTGATGGAGATGTGAGAGAAATCAAAGGTGTTGGCAGGATAGAAGGTCAGGGTGTTCCTAACCTACATAATGTTTTACTTGTACAAGGACGGGCCACAAACCTTATAAGCACCATGCAACTGTGTGATGAAGGAATGTATGTCAGATTCACTAAAGAAGAGTGCATTGTTACCAACAAAGAAAATGAAGAAGTCATGAAAGGAGTCAGATCTGAAAATAATTGTTATCTATGGGAGCCAAAAAATTCCAAGTCACTAACTACTTATCCCATGACCAAAAGGAACAATGAAGAAAAAGATCAAGAAAAAACCATCAAATCGGAAGCTCCTATTCCCAGAGCAAGAATCCTGATAGAAGAAACGGATGAGTCTGATGATGAGATCTACATTGAAGAACTCACCAGCGAAGAACTAGCTACTGGATACTCTGAGATGTGTGTACTAAATGGAGAATTGAGCAAGAGATTGACGATGTATGAAAATGCTTATGCACTGTTACAAGAAGAAAGAGTAAAACTCATGATGAACATTGTTGATCTAGAAGGAGAGGTGCAAGACACAAAAAAGGGAAAGAAGGCAAAACAATGGGCTCAGCACACTCCTATCTCAGCCAAAAGGTGCTATCAATATGGTAAGTTAGGTCACCTGAGGTTCTCTTGCCCTGAAACTCAGGAATCTTCCCATAGAAGTATACCTCATCAGGAAAACCTGACTAAAGAGAAGCCATCGCAACAAAAGTCGTGGGTGAAAGCTAATCACTCAAGCCATCACATACCTGAAGATAAGGCTGTAAAGAAAACAGGAAACTCCAGAAAAAGGAAATCCAGGCGAAACAAATATCACAAAAAGGATGTGGGTTTCTCAGTTACAAACAAGAACAAAACAGTCATGAAGGATATTGTAGAAGGAAGTGAGTTGACTCACTCAACAGATCAGGTCAATGTTAATACAAATGTCTTAACATCAAAATTTGCTGAGAGCTCAATTGTGCAAATTGAGACGAATAAAGCATTCGGGGTTGATGAATGTTCTTTAGTAAATATTCAAAGGATCATTCAAAGGGAAATCAGTGCTCCAAATACTATCCCAAGAAAGGTATCCATCAACAGTCAGGATCCCCTGAGAAAGAAGATTCTAGAGATAGACCGAGTCTCAAGATTCTGGATGGAAAGAGCATTAGACTCACAGCCACACTTGAAAGATCAAGAAAGCAAGGAGAGCAGGATTCTTGTAATCACAACTGAAGATGCTAAGCTAATGACAGGTATGATTCCAACAAATCTGTTGAACTGGTTTAAATCAAGCTGGACACACCTTGGTGTATCTCACTAGAATATAGAGTGGAATGTTGTAACTACGCCTTACTACATCAAAAACAAGGTGGAGGACAAATGGAACCTCGAGCAAAAGTCAACTACTGTTCTAGATATTGCCAACAAGCTAGATATCCAGGAGGACTCTCAGCTGACATCCCACCACAATAGAACTAGTGTGATCAGAGTGCAATTTTCCCTTAGAAACAGGATTAGAGCTAACTCACAATGCTGAGATGCCTCAACAATCTCAGTTCATCTCACTTGAAACAATACCTTGTCCACACACTCATACAGAAGGGACTAATCCTATAAGAACCCTGAATGATGCAAGAATGCGAATAGTACATATGATGCATATTAAAAATGATCCTAACAAGAGTGACGAGCAGTTTGAGAACTTGCAAAGCTAGTTAGGCCTCTGCATCCTTGAAGAACCATAGAGTCAACAACAACATAAAAAAAAAACAAAAAAAAAATACAGGTGGAGAAGACTCTTGTGTTGGCTTTGGCAACTTTTGTGGCAAAACAGGGGGAGAAGTAATATATGTCACCCCATAACAACAAGAATGGTGGTTGTGTGTGATCAACAATTCTAATTTGCTTATTTTTGTGTTGATCTGTTTGTGCTTGTGCTACTCTTGTGGTTGTCTGTCTGTTTTTGTCTAAGCACTGTGTGTGCATACTGGTGATGTATGTTGTTTGCTTTGTATTAGCTTGTGTTATTGTGTTTTGGTTTTTATCTTGTGGCCGCTGCAAGTATTTCTCTGGTATGGTGTGACAAGTTGTTTTAGCCAAAAATTTGTCAAAGGGGGAGATTGAAGGTGTTTTCATGTTGGGTGCATTATTGGTAAAACATACCTGGTTGATTTTGTATATGCAGGTTGCATATATGTGTGAAGCTAATACAGGTTTTGTAGTGAATGTCATGATCGATGTCATGACATCCGTGTGTGACAGCAGGAGCTGTTATTGTTTATTAATTGTGTTTCCTAATTTATCCCTTTTATCAGTTTAGGAAACTTTTTATTGAGTGCTGCATATTTCGTCCAGAAGATCCTACTGACACCACATTTTGTAACAGACAGTTGGCGTGTGAATTAGGTTAACTTTGTTAACCCTAATGTGTTTCTTAAAAAGCCCAAGGCCCAAGACTGCATATAAAAAGGACTGCAATCCTAGTTTGGAACGCAGACAGAAGATTGTGTATTGTGAAGAACGGCTGTTTTGTAATTGTCTCGTGTGATCCATGCAATTGTCTTTGATGATTGCGTTGGAATTAGTTTGTGTTTTTGTAATTTCACTCTAAGCTTTTAAGCACGAGTGTGTGTCTCTTGATTGAAGCTTTTAAGCAGATCAAGGTGTGTTTTTGAAGAGTGTCTTCTATCTGTAATTTTTTATTGTTTATGTGTAATCACTGATGTGATTGAGGGGGGGTGGAATGGAGATATTCCATATCTAGGTAGAACCTAGGTAGAAGGGTCATTGGGTAGTGATTAAGTGAGAAGTTGTAAACGGGGGAGTTTAGCTTTGAATTGATACTACTGATAGTGGACTTCATCCCTGGCTTGGTAGCCTCCAGAGTAGGTTGTTTGAACCGAACTGGGTAAACAATTATGTGTGTTCTTTATTGTTTTTATGTTGTTTTGGTATTACTGTTTGTGCTGCATAAGTGTGGATGTCATAACATCCAGGTTGACATCGAGCGTGTGTTACTAGAATTTTCAATTGGCATCAGAGCAGGCACCCTGCCTGTTTACATCTAGGTGAGATCTAGGGATAACAAAATTCTGGTACTATGGAGAAGGAACTGCTAGTGTTTGGAAATAGACCACCTATCCTGGATGGCTCTAATTATGACTACTGGAAACCTCGTATGGTAGCAGTCATTAAGTCAGTGGACAGCAAGGCCTGGAGAGCTGTTGAAAGTGGATGGAAACATCCTGAGAAAATTTTGGAAGATGGAACCTCTGTTCTAATTCCTGAAACTCAATGGAGCAAATCTGAAGAAGAGTTAGCTTTGGGCAATTCCAAGGCCTTAAGTGCACTATTCAATGGTATTGACAAGAACATATTCAGACTTGTACAACACTGTGAGCTGGCTAAAGAAGCTTGGGATATTCTCAAAACAGCACATGAAGGCACGTCCAAGGTAAAGATGTTGAGACTTCAAATACTTACCACCAAGTTTGAAAATCTCAAGATGAAAGAGGATGAAACCATTTATGAGTTTTACATGAATGTTCGCGATATTTCAAACAACTCAGCAGCCTTAGGAGAAAAAATGACTGAAGAAAAACTAGTAAGGAAGATCCTCAGATCACTGCCTAAGCGATTTGACATGAAGGTAACTGCCATAGAGGAAGCTCAAGACATCAGCAACATGAAGTTGGACGAACTTATTGGTTCTCTCCAAACCTTTGAGTTAAGCATATGTGAGCCTGTTGAAAAGAAGAACAAAAGCATAGCATTTGTCACCAACACAGGTGATAATTCAAAAGAAAACAATGGTGGAAGTGATGAGAATTTATCAGACGCCATAGCCATGCTTGGAAAACAATTCAACAGACTTATTAAAAGAGTTGATCAGAAGTCCAGACCCAATGTCAAGAACACTTCCTATGACATCAGTCAGACATATGACTCAAGCAAAAGGTTCAAAGTTGAGGAGAAGCCTTATCTAGGGAAAGGGGTTCAGTGTCATGGATGTGAACGATTCGGACACATTAGAGCTGAATGTCCTACCTACCGCAAGGAGCAAAAGAAAGGATTGGCTGTTACTTGGTCTGAAGAAGACTCAGATTCAGAAAAAGAAACTGCAAAACATGTCACAGTTTCAACAAGAATCTATGAATCTGATGATGATTCTAGTGATGATGAGCTAACCTTTGATGAACTCGCTGTCTCGTATAAGAAGTTGTGTAGGGAGAATGCTGAAGTCTGCAAACAAGTGGACAAGCAAGAGATAATCATAAGAGAGCTAAAAACTGAGAAGAATAAACATCTTGCAACCATAGACTCCCTCAGTAGTGAAGTAAGCATGTTGAACCACAAACTTGATCAAAAAACCAAGTCATTCAAAATGCTGAACAATGTATCTGATACTCTAGAAGAAATTCTGGAATATGGACAAAGAACAGAAGACATGTCTGGAGTGGGATTTGTAGCTAAAGAGGAATTAATCTCTGGACTCAGGAGAACAGAATCCAAGACTTGTGTGACTAACCAGATGTCAATCCAAATGTCACAACATCAAGGAAACATCAGAATGAGGCACTTAAAGAAAAGGTTCCAGAAATGGAGGTGTCATCACTGTTGAAATTTGGTCACATAAAACCGTTCTATTTCTGATTATTTGGATATCCAGACCAAACTAAACAAGTCAAACTTGATCATGATACTTGTAACAGGAAGCAATCTGGGATAGCTAAGAATGTTGCTCTAATAGCACACAGCGCTCTAAGAATGCCCACCAAAGAAGATTGGTACCTTGACAGTGGTTGTTCAAACCATATGACTGGAAACAAGAACTCTCTAGTAAACCTCAAACCTGAGGGATCCAACTATGTGACTCTTGGTGATGGAGATGTGAGAGAAATCAAATGTGTTGGCAGGATAGAAGGTCAGGGTGTTCCTAACCTACATAATGTTTTACTTGTACAAGGACGGGCCACAAACCTTATAAGCACCATGCAACTGTGTGATGAAGGAATGTATGTCAGATTCACTAAAGAAGAGTGCATTGTTACCAACAAAGAAAATGAAGAAGTCATGAAAGGAGTCAGATCTGAAAATAATTGTTATCTATGAGAGCCAAAAAATTCCAAGTCACTAACTACTTATCCCATGACCAAAAGGAACAATGAAGAAAAAGATCAAGAAAAAACCATCAAATCGGAAGCTCCTATTCCCAGAGCAAGAATCCTGATAGAAGAAACGGATGAGTCTGATGATGAGATCTACATTGAAGAACTCACCAGCGAAGAACTAGCTACTGGATACTCTGAGATGTGTGTACTAAATGGAGAATTGAGCAAGAGATTGACGATGTATGAAAATGCTTATGCACTGTTACAAGAAGAAAGAGTAAAACTCATGATGAACATTGTTGATCTAGAAGGAGAGGTGCAAGACACAAAAAAGGGAAAGAAGGCAAAACAATGGGCTCAGCACACTCCTATCTCAGCCAAAAGGTGCTATCAATATGGTAAGTTAGGTCACCTGAGGTTCTCTTGCCCTGAAACTCAGGAATCTTCCCATAGAAGTATACCTCATCAGGAAAACCTGACTAAAGAGAAGCCATCGCAACAAAAGTCGTGGGTGAAAGCTAATCACTCAAGCCATCACATACCTGAAGATAAGGCTGTAAAGAAAACAGGAAACTCCAGAAAAAGGAAATCCAGGCGAAACAAATATCACAAAAAGGATGTGGGTTTCTCAGTTACAAACAAGAACAAAACAGTCATGAAGGATATTGTAGAAGGAAGTGAGTTGACTCACTCAACAGATCAGGTCAATGTTAATACAAATGTCTTAACATCAAAATTTGCTGAGAGCTCAATTGTGCAAATTGAGACGAATAAAGCATTCGGGGTTGATGAATGTTCTTTAGTAAATATTCAAAGGATCATTCAAAGGGAAATCAGTGCTCCAAATACTATCCCAAGAAAGGTATCCATCAAAAGTCAGGATCCCCTGAGAAAGAAGATTCTAGAGATAGACCGAGTCTCAAGATTCTGGATGGAAAGAGCATTAGACTCACAGCCACACTTGAAAGATCAAGAAAGCAAGGAGAGCAGGATTCTTGTAATCACAACTGAAGATGCTAAGCTAATGACAGGTATGATTCCAACAAATTTGTTGAACTGGTTTAAATCAAGCTGGACACACCTTGGTGTATCTCACTAGAATATAGAGTGGAATGTTGTAACTACGCCTTACTACATCAAAAACAAGGTGGAGGACAAATGGAACCTCGAGCAAAAGTCAACTACTGATCTAGATATTGCCAACAAGCTAGATATCCAGGAGGACTCTCAGCTGACATCCCACCACAATAGAACTAGTGTGATCAGAGTGCAATTTTCCCTTAGAAACAGGATTAGAGCTAACTCACAATGCTGAGATGCCTCAACAATCTCAGTTCATCTCACTTGAAACAATACCTTGTCCACACACTCATACAGAAGGGACTAATCCTATAAGAACCCTGAATGATGCAAGAATGCGAATAGTACATATGATGCATATTAAAAATGATCCTAACAAGAGTGACGAGCAGTTTGAGAACTTGCAAAGCTAGTTAGGCCTCTGCATCCTTGAAGAACCATAGAGTCAACAACAACATAAAAAAAAACAAAAAAAAAAAATACAGGTGGAGAAGACTCTTGTGTTGGCTTTGGCAACTTTTGTGGCAAAACAGGGGGAGAAGTAATATATGTCACCCCATAACAACAAGAATGGTGGTTGTGTGTGATCAACAATTCTAATTTGCTTATTTTTGTGTTGATCTGTTTGTGCTTGTGCTACTCTTGTGGTTGTCTGTCTGTTTTTGTCTAAGCACTGTGTGTGCATACTGGTGATGTATGTTGTTTGCTTTGTATTAGCTTGTGTTATTGTGTTTTGGTTTTTATCTTGTGGCCGCTGCAAGTATTTCTCTGGTATGGTGTGACAAGTTGTTTTAGCCAAAAATTTGTCAAAGGGGGAGATTGAAGGTGTTTTCTTGTTGGGTGCATTATTGGTAAAACATACCTGGTTGATTTTGTATATGCAGGTTGCATATATGTGTGAAGCTAATACAGGTTTTGTAGTGAATGTCATGATCGATGTCATGACATCCGTGTGTGACAGCAGGAGCTGTTATTGTTTATTAATTGTGTTTCCTGATTTATCCCTTTTATCAGTTTAGGAAACTTTTTATTGAGTGCTGCATATTTCGTCCAGAAGATCCTACTGACACCACATTTTGTAACAGACAGTTGGCGTGTGAATTAGGTTAACTTTGTTAACCCTAATGTGTTTCTTAAAAAGCCCAAGGCCCAAGACTGCATATAAAAAGGACTGCAATCCTAGTTTGGAACGCAGACAGAAGATTATGTATCATGAAGAACGGCTGTTCTGTAACTGTCTCGTGTGATCCATGCAATTGTTTTTGATGATTGCATTGGAATTAGTTTGTGTTTTTTAATGTCACTCTAAGCTTTTAAGCACGAGTGTGTGTCTCTTGATTGAAGCTTTTAAGCAGATCAAGGTGTGTTTTTGAAGAGTGTCTTCTATCTGTAATTGTTTATTGTTTATGTGTAATCACTGCTGTGATTGAGGGGGGGTGGAATGGAGATATTCCATATCTGGGTAGAACCTAGGTAGAAGAGTCATTGGGTAGTGATTAAGTGAGAAGTTGTAAACGGGGGAGTTTAACTTTGAATTGATACTACTGATAGTGGACTTCATCACTGGCTTGGTAGCCCCCAGAGTAGGTTGTTTGAACCGAACTGGGTAAACAATTCTGTGTGTTCTTTATTGTTTTTATGCTGTTTTGTTATTACTGTCTGTGCTGCATAAGTGTGGATGTCATAACATCCAGGTTGACATCGAGAGCGTGTTACTAGAATTTTCAATCTTGGTTTTGTGGCTGAGTGTCTGACATGTATTGGTTGTGAGTTTAATTGTTTGTGGGTCGGTAATTTTGTTTGATAGGGGGTTATGTGTAAGTGGTTTGGGGTTATTAGTGAGCCTCGTGTGTAAGTGGTTTGGCGTTGGTCGTATAAATACATATCTTCATAGAAAAACCCAATTATAATCGATGTGTACCAATACATATCATTATTAGTTGGTTTAGATTCGGTTTGCATCAAAATTTTGGTTAAGACTCTTTGACGACAACGCCTCCATTGATGACACCCAGCTTTAGCAAATTCTTTCCAATCTTCAAAGACCCATTGTTCATTATTTTTATATTGTTGCCATTGTCCGAGGCACGTCGATTAGAGGAAAACGACGTATCCATAAAATGTAGATGTGTCTTTCTTTGCGTTTTTTACACAAAGAGCTATAGAGATATGACAAACAAGTTAAACCACAACTATATGTTCCTATTTTACATATGTTTCTTAATAAGGGTAAATACATAACATGTACACTTGAACCAATACCTTCGATAAATAATAATGAACCAATTAATAGCATAATATAACATCTAGTTTTAATTATTTTCCTTTTTTCGATAAAATTTTTAAGATGCGTAAGTAAAATACTTTGTCCTCTCGGGGTTATCATCTAACAAGTCATCACGCAAAAGTTCCTTGCATATTGAATTTGCGAGGTTGGTTTTTCCATTGACCGACTTACCCTCAATAGGTAGACCCAGTAACATGTACATGTCCTCTTTACAGTACATTCACCAGTTGGAAGAAAAAAATGTGTGTTTCGGGTCTTCATGTTTCTTGTAAAGCGAGTATAAACTTAGCATCAACGGAGTAAGATATGATTTTGCTAACATGAACTAACCCAGTGAACTTTAAATAGTTGAATAAACACGTCAGGGACGATATATTCATGGACACGAGTACGAAATTTAGATGGATCCTAAAAAAAAAAAAATAAGTTTTTTCATAAAATTAATGGAAAGCTCGCATAAAAGTAATGGGTGCAATTGTAATGAAATAATACTTGCATAAGAATGAATGTTGGCGATAGTTCCTCTATTCATTTCTTCCATGTTCAATAGATCCATTTTACAAGTGAAAATATGAGAGAATGTGAGTATTTGTTGGTGATGAAAAAAACTAAGTTCAAGATCTTATTTATACTGAATGGAGTGAAGAGTTGTATGTAAGGGAGTTCATTTACATTGAACGATAGTTGTTGAAGAGTGAAAAGATAGATGTACATGATAAAAAGCATGAGACACGTTTTTCATGCAAGAAAAAAGTAAGGCACCATCTCAATTGACGACGCAGCAGGATATCAGCCTTCACACAGATTTTGCAAGAGGTTGCAAGTGTCGCAGGAGGTCAGCCTTTGCATGTTACACAGATGTGGTTTGCACTAGTGTCTGTTGGACTGGCAATGCTTTTGAGAAGTAGTTCATGCCGCCAATTGAATTGTCAAGTCTTTTGAAAAGTGGTTGGAAACACTACTACAAATAATACATTTCATGAAGAAGCTTTCACCTCAGTCAAAGAAAAACGAGGTCTAATGCCAAGACGCGTCATCTTTTATTGTTTATAAAAATAAAAAAACCCACATATTCCCTTGGTTTTTAATATAATTGTTCTGGTCTGGGCCGAGCAGGCCCATCCCTTGATCACCAGCCGAGCAGGCCCACTTCCCTTGGGCCCAACTACTGAACAGATAGGGGTTGCCCGTCGCGAGGACCCTGGCCGAGCAGGCCCAAACTTTTGGGTCCACTCACTAGATAACCATCAAGGAGTTATCCACGCACGAAGATCACGCGTCACGTCCAAGCGAAGGATTCGGTCAACCATCTCCGAACCCTACGCTATGTGCATCCAGAACGTGAGTCTCCTGCTGACTCAGCCCTAGCATGGGACGTTCTGGTAGTTCCCTAGCACGTGGGCCTCCAGTTGGATTTGGCCCAATTAGGGAACCTTGGCCCAGCGCTGGGGGCTATAAATACCCTCTTTCACTAGAGGGTCAGGTATTCTATTCTCAACTCTAAACCTCATTCTCTGATAGCTACTGACTTAAGCATCGGAGAACCTTGCAGGTACCCCCCCCCCCATCTTGCTCTTCAAGCCAGACATTACGCCTTGATGATTCTTCTGATCAGGTACGATCAGTGGCGCCGTCTGTGGGAACCTTGCTCCCCCTTCTTTAACAAAGATCAAAGCATAACCTTTCACCATCGTCATGGCCAACAACAACACACCCAGTCCTGATCCCTTTGTCCTGGAACAACTGATTGAAGATTCCAGCCGCGAACTGATGAACCGCCGTCGGCAGGAACGTGCTTTTGCCGGACAGAGGCAACAGACTCAGCACATTCAACATGTGCACGGCCTTCAACAAGTCCAGAACGTCGAACAAACCCGTCCTGAAGGACAGGTTCAGAACGGGGAAGACGGGCAGACCCGGCCCCAGACTGAACCAGACCAGCTCCAAGTGGTGAATGAAACTGATACCCGAGACGGGCAACACGCTTCCTCGTTCACCCACACCTCTGACAGACGAAGAAGCCGTAGCCCGGACGAGGAGGAACAGATCAACATTCCCGAGGGCGCTGATCCGACTGCCATTCTCCTACTCAAAGAGCTGCAGAAGACCAACCGCCTCATCCGCCAACAGGGCGACCGCATCCACGACCTGGAAAGGAGGCGACGATATCGCTCCCCCCAACGGAGGCGCCATCGGTCACGTTCCTATTCCTCTTCGCGGTCTCCCCCGAGGAGAAGTCGCAAGCGCAGTCCATCTAGGTCTCGCTCCCCCTCGAGGAGAAACCGGCGCCAGCGGTCTTATTCCCGCTCTCCACCTCGAAAGACGCGGAAGAATCAGAAACCTGAAACCACTGAAGCCAAAGGTCTCTCACCCGAGCAGGAGCACCAAGGCCCCTCCAAAGCCGTGCAGAAAGTCCGCGAACATTCTCCAAAAGACAACCGCAAAATCTCGGGCAAAGCACGCAATAAGCCCCAACGGGGCAGACATTCAAACTCCCCTGAACCCAGCGACGAAGAGGATTTCCGCAGTCCCTTGTCCGAGCAAATCCGGCGTGTTCGTCTTCCCCGGGGGATGGAAAAACCACCAGCCTTGGACCACTATGACGGAACCACCGACCCCGATGACCACATAAGGAGCATCGAAGCTGTCATGGACTACCACGTGGTACGAGGATCCATCAAATGCCGCATCTTTCCGACCACACTAAGGAAAGGCGCGATGAATTGGTACAGGAATCTGCCCCCTAACTCCATCCACTCCTGGACTGAACTGAAGGATCTTTTCCTAAGCCACTTCACCGCGTCTCGTCGGCAACCGAAATCAGAAGCAAATCTTGAGGCAGTAATCCAAGGTGCCGACGAATCTTTAAGAGACTACCTCGACAGGTTCAACAAAGAAGCTGTCCAAGTGCAGACCGCGGACTACATGAAGAGGTACCTACTCGAACGAGGGCTCCTCCCCGGAAGCGACTTCAAAAAAGCCATCAAGATTGAGGAGGTCCACTCCATGAACGCCCTCCTTCGCAAATCTCAGGCCTTCATCAGATATGAGGAAGCAGAGGCTGCGACCACGAGAGCGTCACGGGACAACGATGCCACTCGCAGTTCCAACCATGAGCCCTTAACTTCGAGGCGCGGGCACGAGAGGAGGAAAGACGACAGGTCTCTCGACATCAAAGAACGCCGGGGACCTTCTGGTCGTTTCAACGAATATACCCCGCTGAACGCCTCACGGGAAAGGATCCTAGCCGAATGCCAAAACACTGACTTCAAAAAGTCGAACATCAGACCCCCGAAGTCAAACCCCGCGAGGCCAGGAACCGACAAGTCCAAGTACTGCAAATACCACAGGAGCCATGGACATATGACCGAGGATTGCATTCACCTCAAGGACGCTATTGAAACACTGATCAAGGAAGGTCGCCTTTCAAAATACACACAGAAAGGGGAATCTTCCCGAAGGGACGACCACAGAAACTCTGACGAAGGGAATTCACCGGACAACAGGCCCCTACAGGTAGCCCTGTCAGTGACCCGACCTGAAGATTTCATACCATCGGTCGGGGCACCTGCTGCACTCAGCAAATGGGAAGGATTCCCGTTCGCCATGGTCGTCTCCAACGGCGGAGATCCGGGCTCTCTCACCATCAGTTCAGTGAAGAGAAAGTTCGATGAGCTGCTCAGCGCCAACACAGACCTCGGCCCCACACTGAGAAAGTTCCGAGGGAAATCTGAACCAATCACCTTCTACCTGGAAGAACTACCCGGCGGAGCTCCAAACGCCACGATTCCTCTGCTCGTCCGAGCAAGAATGGCGAACTTCGATGTTCGACGGGTCCTGGTCGATGAAGGCAGCTCGGTCGACATCATGTACTCCCATCTCTTCCAGACACTCCAGCTGGACGACTCACACCTCACTCCCTACGTGGGTTCAGACCTCCAAGGCTTCAACGGAGCTACCACCAAACCATGGGGTTACGTCGAGCTGATTGTCACCTTCGGAGAAGGGGAGGCTTCCAGGCAAGTCAAAACTAGGTTCTTGGTGATCGACTGCAAAACCCTGTACAACTGCATCATCGGACGCCCCACTCTGGCCGAACTGACCGCCGTACCCTCCACTGTCCACCTGAAGATGAAGTTCTACACGAGGACCGGACGAGTGGCCACCATCAACGCCGATATTGAAGCAGCCAGAAGAATCTTCGACGCCTCCGTCAAAGGACTAGAACTGATCGCTCCGCCAACCAGCTCCAACAAAAAGCCAAGGGCCGAAGACAAGCATCCTCGAGAAGACCAGCATCAGACAACCAACGTCAGCTCAGTCGACCTGGACGCCCGGTTTGCAGAAGAAGAACAAAAGACTGGGGAAGAGTCGAGGTCCAAATCACCTCACCCCTTCCGACCAGTTCCAGACGGAGATTTCGAGCTGGTCCCCTTGTGCGACAACCCTGACAAAGCAGTGAAAATCGGTAAAGGGATCCCAGACCTTCCGAGGAAGCAACTCATAGCCTGCCTTCGAGCCAATGCTGATCTGTTCGCCTGGAGCGCCGCAGAAATGCCCGGACTCGACCCTGAGGTCGCCTGCCACCACCTCTCCATCAATCCAGCCGCAAAGGTCGTAGTTCAACGTAGGCGTCGACAGTCTCCCGAGAAAGCGGAGGCTGCCGAGAAAGCTGTAAAAGACCTCTTAGAGGCAAATTTTATTTCCGAGGCCAAGTATTCAACTTGGCTCTCAAACGTTGTACTTGTTAAGAAATCTAATGGAAAATGGAGAATGTGTGTTGATTATACCGATGTTAACCGGGCATGTCCAAAAGATGCCTATCCGTTACCAAACATTGATAGACTGGTCGACAACTCGGCCGGCTATAAATTATTATCTTTTATGGATGCTTATTCAGGTTACAACCAGATTCCGATGGCGAGGAGCGACAAGCAGTACACGGCGTTCATGACCGAGTTGGGCAATTACTACTACAACGTAATGCCCTTCGGCCTCAAAAACGCGGGCTCCACGTATCAACGGATGATGAACAAAGTGTTCCAAGGGGAGATCGGCGACACCCTCGAGGTATACATGGACGATATGATCGTCAAGTCCCGGGGGGACACCGACCACACCTCCCATCTCGAGCGCGTATTCGAGCGGGCCAGATCCTGCAAGATGCGCTTCAACCCGGAGAAATGCACATTCGGCGTCCGAGCAGGAAAATTCCTCGATTTCTATCTGACCGAACGGGGAATAGAAGCCAACCCGGATAAATGCCGAGCGTTCTCCGAGCTCCCTACTCCCAACAATAAAAAATCTATCCAAGTATTAAATGGGATGCTCACTGCGCTATCACGTTTCGTCGCGAAATCCGCCCAGCACGCCCTCCCTTTCTTTAAACTGCTACGCAAAGAAGCAGCCTTTGAGTGGTCCGAGGAGTGCGAGCAAGCACTAGCACACCTCAAACAAGTACTTTCCTCGCCGCCCGTCCTTTCTCGACCCGACGACAACGAGCCTCTATACCTTTACCTGGCCGTCTCAAACGAGGCAATCAGCGCGGCTTTGATCCGAGAAACCGTAGACGGGCAAAAACCTGTGTATTTTACCAGCAAAGCCCTACAGGGACCCGAGGTACGATACCAACAGATCGAGAAAGTCGCCATGGCCCTAGTAATAGCGGCCAGGAGGCTACGATACTACTTCCTCGCTCACACAATCTTCGTTCGGACGGATCAACCCATCAAACAACTCCTCAGCCGACCAGACATGGCCGGCAGAATGTTAAGATGGTCCCTCGAGCTTTCGGAATTCGACGTACAGTATGAGAGCAGGAAGGCGCTAAAAGCTCAGGCGCTGGCGGACTTCGTGGCCGAAATGACCTCTATCACCGACTCACCCAACGCAACTAAAGACAAGTGGACCATCTACGTAGATGGCGCCTCAAGCAGCTCGGGCAGCGGGGCTGGCATTATCTTGGAAAACGGCGAAGGTCTTATCATAGAAGTATCTCTAGTCCTCTCCTTCAACACGTCGAACAACCAGGCCGAGTATGAAGCCCTCCTCGCGGGACTGAGACTCGCCGAGGACATAGGGGCACGAGAGGTCAAGATCTACACTGATTCCCAACTCGTCGCATCTCATATCAGCGGCGAATACCAAGCCAAAAACGACGTACTCGCCGAATATCTCGCGCTCGTCAAAGATAAAATGAAAAAATTCGCCAAAGCGGAAGTCGAGCATATCCCCCGAGAACACAACTCGCGCGCCGACATACTGTCCAAACTTGCGAGCACGAGAAAGAAAGGGGGAAACAAATCGGTTATCCAAGAAATTCTGCCCAGGCCAAGTGTAGGCGAAAACGCGCGAGCTCCACAGATATTCGCCATCGGGGACGACCAATGCTGGATGACCCCAGTATACAACTTCCTCACAAAAGACGAACTCCCCGCCGACGCGAAAGAAGCCTCAACAATTAAGAGACGAGCGTGCTCATACACTATCCTCGAAAACAAGCTATACCGACGAGGTTTCTCCATCCCCCTCCTTAAATGCATCGACGCCTCGCAAGCGCTAGAGGTACTCCAGGAACTCCATGATGGAATCAACGGCCAGCACCTCGGTGGACGATCACTAGCTAGGAAAGCCCTCAGAGCCGGCTATTATTGGCCAACCATGCAGCAGGACGCCAAAGAGTACGTCAAGAAATGCGACAAATGCCAGCGTCACGCCGACATGCACCTGGCGCCACCGAACGAGCTCAAATCTCTCTCCTCACCTTGGCCTTTCTCTACGTGGGGAATGGACCTCCTCGGACCTTTCCCGGTCGGCTCCTACCAAAACAAATACCTGGTGGTCGCTGTAGATTACTTCACAAAATGGATAGAAGCTGAAGCGCTCGCTAAAATCACATCCCAAAACGTACTCCGATTTTACAAGAGGAACATACTCGCTCGATTCGGGGTACCACAGGCGATAATAACCGACAACGGCACCCAGTTCACGGACAGAAAATTCCAGGAATTCGTGGCCAAACTCGGGACAAAGCAGCACTTCACTTCAGTCGAGCACCCCCAAACCAACGGACAGGCCGAAGCCGCCAACCGGGTCATCCTCCGTGGATTGAAGAGAAGGCTGGGCGAAGCGAAAAAAGCTTGGGTCGAAGAGCTACACAGCGTCCTCTGGGCATACAGGACGACCCCGCATTCAACCACGGGCGAAACACCATTCAGGCTAACCTATGGCACAGAAGCCGTGATCCCCGTGGAGATCCGAGAACCGTCTCGTCGGACTGAGTCACCTCTAGAGGAAGAGCTCAACGACGAAGCCATGAGAGAAGAGCTCGACATGGTCGAGGAGATCCGAACAGGATCCTCCCTGCGAGAAGCGAAATTGAAACAACAAATAGCGTTAAGACATGACACCAAAGTCATCAAGCGCTCCTTCGAAGTCGGAGACTTAGTGCTCCGTAGGAACATGAAAGATTCACGCGAAGGCAAACTAGCCCCAAACTGGGAAGGTCCGTACCGAGTGTACGATAAAACCGAAAATGGTGCGTATTACCTCGAGAACCTTCTCGGCGAAAAACTAGCTCGACCTTGGAATGCTGAAAAACTCAGACGCTACTACAGTCAGAAACAACCTAACGCTACCCCGGCCGCTCGTGACGAACACGAGGAAAATCCGGGCGAGGACACGCGCCATGGTACAAGCGCGCATGCTCCACGACAGCTTCAGTCGGATAACCCTACTAGGAGGCAAAGCCGACTACACGGCGGGCCTTACACACTGACCCTCCGCGGAAGTACCTACACGGTAGAACCCCAGCTCGCGATGGGATCGTTCACGCCGCGAGCACCTGGCCCCGACCGCGGCCTCGAGCTCGCTTATAGCGCACACCTGCTCTGCGCACCCGGACCGTTCCCCACACGCCCGGGCCATAAACCTCGGTCGAGCACAAACATAATTCGAGCACAAACATAATTCGAGCATAAACACAACATACATCAGATAAGCACAAATAAACATTGAAGCATAAAACGGAATATTAAAAACCGACCAAATTGGCCGGAGATATCCAAATATTACAAAAAATATCCGGGCATCGCCCAACTAGCTACCTTGGCACGCAGGCCACAAAATGTTGGCACGCAGGCCACAAAACATCGGCACGCAGGCCATAATAATAAAAGACTGGTCAAACATCACCATCTTCGTCCTCGGCACCGTCGTCCTCGCCCTGGGGTTCCTCCTCATCTTCCCAGTCCTCGAACTCCGGGTTTGGTTCAATTCGCCCGTCCACGACCTTATGGTATGGACCAATGCCCTTCGTCACCAAACGCGGGTTGAGGACTTTCAGCTGATCCACCGCAGCTTTAAAACCGACCCCCAAGGTAGCGACACAGTCGATCTCCAGCTCCTTCACCTTGCCCAGAAGCTGAGAACGCGTCACCAAGGCTTTCTCGTCCTCATCTTCCTCGGCAGCAGGGAGATGAGCCCTCTCCAACTCAGCAACTCTCTCGCGGAGCCTTTTTCCCTCGGCCTCCAAGTCCGCAACCTTGTTACGCTCTTTAACGAGATCCTCCACTATGCCGCTCTGGACCTCATACTTGTCCTTGTACTGTTCGAACTCGTGCTCCAGCCCATCGTACTTGATCTGAAGAGCATCGTAGTCCTTCTGAGGACAGACATTCTGAGCGTTAAGAGCCAGGGCCAAGGCGGCCACCCTCATCATCCCTTCGAGGTCCTCGGACAAATCCTTGTCTCGAGCCACCCTGTCCCGCTTGACGATGTGCCTCACCTCCTCGCGCTCGAGGAGAACATTTTTCTTTGAGAAGATCCCCCTATGCAGAGTACAAGAAGGCAGCACGATGTCCTCCTCGGAGGGGTTGTCGATGATAAGAGGACGAAGCTCCCCGGTCCCGTCATTCTTTTGTTTCTTTCCGGCCGGAGAACCACGCGAGCTCGTCCCGACTGACGAAGGAGAGCCACTGTCAGGGACACTCACTGCAGCCGCCTTAACCTCCTCGACCCGCGATCGTTTTCCAGACACTTTGGCGGCCCCCTTATTCTTGGCCCGCATCTTCGTAACTTTGTCGTGCAAGTCGGCCATTTTTCCTGCAAAATAAAGAGTTAGAACCAAAAAGGTGTTGTTTGAACAAATAATAGTTATCTCACCTAACAAAATCATAGCGTCCCCATAACTTCCGCACTCGAGGACAGCTTTGGTGTTGATATGCCGAGGCTCCAGCATAGGGCCTCCATCCTCCTCGAATAGGGGATCCCCGTTGGGATATGTACATATTGCCGGTCTAAACCCGTCCACAAAAGAAGCGAGCCGCTGATACCCCCCTGTATCGCGCTCGTTGAGATCCTCGTCCCGGAAGATGTAATAGTCAGTCCCACGCTCGAAATGGTCAGGTTGCCACTCTAACGGAAACCGAGCAGCTGGGCCCACTCTCCTCACCCCATCCTCAATATACTCGCGCTCCTCGAACAAATGACTCTCGGCATCAGGAGTGAGCGGCTTAATTATAAAATACCGGTTCTTAAAGTGCTTGACAGAGTCCTGGTAAATAGCGAACAGCTTCTTCGGCTGCTTAAACGACACCCAACTCCACTTGCCGTCCCGATCACGCAACCTCTGCAAATGAAAAATTCTGAAGAAAAGGGGCAGAGTCGCTTCGACCTCCAAGTACCCGCACACGATCTCAAAGGCCCTTAAGAACGCTAAAGCGTTGGAGTGAAGCTGAGACGGGCAGAGCCGCAACCAACTGAAGACACTCCGTTGCAAATGAGTGAAGGGGAGACGGAGACCAGCCTCCTTAAAGACGAACTCATACATTGCGAAACGGGGGCCGGGAAATCGCGAGCAGATCCTCTGGTGAGATTTGGGCACAAAGGCACCCCAAGAAGGCTCCTCGTCTTGGTCAAGGTCCTCGATGACATTAAAGGCTTCTTTGGGATGACTCGTGAAGCGCGATGCAATCATCATCGGCTCAACGGCCACCCATTCTTCAAGTGCCCTAGGGGAGGTCTCTACGACGGGAACGTCATCTTGCGCGCCAACAGCTTCCTCCCCATCTGAAATGTCGAAGACGACATCATCCTTGTTCTCGTCGGCCATTTACCTGAAAAGCAGAGGAAACCGTGAATTCGACTGGTCAAATCCACCCTTCCACCGCGAGTCAAGTGAAAGGGCGAGGAAAAGGGACGAGGAAAACTCCCCCAATCGTCAAATGGCCGACGAGCTAAAGTGTCCTCAGAATATATACGCCGCACGCAGCGGAGGTCGGCAAACTCATGCCCTCACCGAGACGTGCAACCTCCACTGCTCGTGGCCTTCATGCTACTCCCTAGTAATCCTAAAAGCTGGACGTCTCATTCAAACGTTCTAGCCCCGTTCACTCAAAACTCACTCGGCAAACGCACGAGAAAAACGGTGTATCTTCTAGGCCTACTCGGCTAATTAATAAACCTCCCTCGTCACGCTCATCAATCATGCTCGCCTCACTCAAAACTAATGCATAAAACTTAAATAAAAACATGAAGGAGACGAAGAACTTACTTGGAGAAAGCGAAGAAGGTATGAACGAAACGAGGAGAAGAGCAGTGAGCGGATCTTGAAGGCTTGGGAAATGTTAAGTGCTAAATGAGTGACCTTCTCACCCCTTATATAGGGAAAGAAGGCCAAAGGGTGTCATGATGGCCTAGGCAGCCTAGGAGACGCCATCATTGCCTACACCCCAGAGACGGCTCCCTCCACGAAAAGTTGCCACGCGTCCCAAAGATCTTGAGAACTCCAAAAGGCGCCGTCTACTTTAGTCCCTAGAAACGGCGCAATGATGATTACAGCCTGTACAGCTGACACCTGTCAATCACGCTAATGAGTGACAACCAAAGACAACTGGCAACCGACCTAAGCCCTCGAGGAGCCCATGAGTTGGAACCGTTGCCCCTGCTCGACTGAACCTCCTCGTTAAAGTCATCACCCTTATTATGCTAATGACTTGGGGGGCTCCTGTTCTGGTCTGGGCCGAGCAGGCCCATCCCTTGATCACCAGCCGAGCAGGCCCACTTCCCTTGGGCCCAACTACTGAACAGATAGGGGCTGCCCGTCGCGAGGACCCTGGCCGAGCAGGCCCAAACTTTTGGGTCCACTCACTAGATAACCGTCAAGGAGTTATCCATGCACGAAGATCACGCGTCACGTCCAAGCGAAGGATTCGGTCAACCATCTCCGAACCCTACGCTATGTGCATCCAGAACGTGAGTCTCCTGCTGACTCAGCCCTAGCATGGGACGTTCTGGCAGTTCCCTAGCACGTGGGCCTCCAGTTGGATTTGGCCCAATTAGGGAACCTTGGCCCAGCGCTGGGGGCTATAAATACCCTCTTTCACTAGAGGGTCAGGTATTCTATTCTCAACTCTAAACCTCATTCTCTGATAGCTACTCACTTAAGCATCGGAGAACCTTGCAGGTACCCCCCCCCCCCCATCTTGCTCTTCAAGCCAGACATTACGCCTTGATGATTCTTCTGATCAGGTACGATCAATAATCGATGGAAAAACAACTCAGGACATGCTTCAAATCCCAGCTATTGCAGTTTATATTTTTATTTGTGTATAAGTGTAAATTAAATGATCTAACCCTTCGATTTTCAATATTACCTAGGGATAAAATATTCAAATTTTACTACAAAGCACTTGTTAAACAAATTTTTCCCTAATCCTTACTTATATGAAGCCGCCCCAAACTCACATACATCATTCTTTGGGATGGAGTGCAAGACAAAAAATTATTATCAATGTTTTTCTATCTTGAACAAAATATTTTTTATTCCCTTGCAATATATCTCACATAATGTTGTTGATGTTATTGTTGTATTTTCAAAACAACCCCCAGTTAAAGAATAGAACTCAACCTTTGAAAAGTACTCAGGTGATAGATTGAGAGATTAGTCCATTATAGTCCTACATAATGTGACGTATTATAGTCCGACATAATGTGACGTATTATAGTCCTACACAATGAGGTTTATTATAGTCCCGGCTTAGTGTAGTCTTACAAGATTCAGGAAATTAATCTCTGCAGATGCGTGTAGAGGATACCCGATTTATACCAATAAAAAAAAGTCCATTCATTTTCTATATATACATGTTCTAAATTAAGATAGCAAACACATCCTCCTTATTGATATAATACATGCCTCAAACACCACTTTATTTTATTTCCAAACACTTCTCTTAAATTGTTGTAAAGCTTGAATATGGTGGTAAGAATAGTTAGCCCGTTTTGAGTATACCGGCTTATGCCATGTCATTTTTAAGAAATTCATTACAATTCACCTCTATTTTCACTCCTCCCTACACCTTCATTTTATACACCAGTTTGTATCTTTATACACCAGTTTGTATCTTTAAACAATTAAGGTTTCGGGATGTTTTACATAATTAGTCCATTTCTGATGGTTATCTTAAAGCGAATGTAGCCTCAATAATAATCTATAAAAGTCCAAGCAAATGAATATAGATTTCGTTTAAATAGGAAGATATCATGTGGAGTCATTACAAATATACTTGGTGAATTTAACATGTTTGAATACTAGGTTAAATGACAGCTGCTTAGGTCATATAAGTTATTTCAATGACCTTTTTTTTTGTTGCAACTTATTTGCAACCTCAGAACGTGATAAAGTACATTTACATACAAGACTGTGTGTTGTTCAATAGAAGGATTGGCATCCATGACAGAAAAAAATTCTAAGAGCCAATTTTGATTTAGCTACAAAACTGAAGAAAACAATCACAAGTTGCAATCTCACGGACATCCCAATTAAATAGTAGAAAGTTTAGGTATGATAGTTGAATGAAGGGAAGAGTAATATGTGCCAATTTGATATGTCAATGACAATCAAAAAGTAACCAGAAAATTAATGTTAGGATTCGCATGGGGCAACGGCTCTCAAGACAACCTTAACTCTCTGGGTGTGAGCCTCACCCTTAACGAGTACAAACTGCAGGTTTTCATAGGAACGCTCAGATTCACCTTTTCTCAAACAAGAGGTAGAAGAGAAAAACCTCACCATGGATGCGTTATCAGTATCTGTAGAACAAACCACAGCAATAGTGATTTCAAACAGATCTTCTGAAACACCCTGCCAGAGTACCAAGGCTCTTCAACCTCTTCTCAGTTCTAAAAGAAGAAAAAACATCACAGCTTCATAGAGTACTCTGTTAAAATATCTTGCATTCTAACAGAAACAAACCATATCACAAATAAAATGTCAACATCACCGAGAAGTTTAAAAAGTGCTAAAACAAAATTTTGGAGAAGCTGCCTCCCATTTGAGGCTGAAAGTGGAACTATAGAACTTAGTATTCAATGTCACATATAAATGGGGTTGCCTGACACTAAACAGAAATACTACATATTAGACCAATAAATTGGTGGCATAGAATTGAAGAATCTAGACCCACTTTCAGCTTTAAATGGGAGGCAATTCCTCCAATATTTGAACATATCTCAAAGATATAGTGAAACAATCCATGTCAATTGGCTTCCAGTATGTAAAGAATCTTCAATGAGCCAATTTCTCTTTTGCTATAAAACTAGGTAGTGTGATCCATGGTTCATTTCACTTTTTTAATTTCTTTGTTAAAATTCTGGTAAGATATGAAGGCCTCAATGCCCAAAGGGACAGTCTGCAATGAAACGGACATGGAAAATAAAATGAAGTCCCACGTTAAGAATTATATTCCAACATATCATGCAAAAAAACACATAAAAAGGCACGGAAAATGGGGGGGGGGGGGGGGGGGGGTCATATCACTGTCAAATGTATGCAAAGCCAAAAGTATACCTAAGATTGTTGAATTTACAAAGTAGTAATGTGTCAGATATACTTGTGAGTTACGATTTAAATGCAGTCAAGGAAAAATACTTTATGAAACTGCAGAAAAAAAAAAGGTTTGTTTGACAAGTTCTTGTTATGTTTCCATCGTTAAATTCAACTCAGTGGGAAACAAACAAAATTCAACCAAACGGAAGAAAGAAAAGGACCCAAACACAATTTGAGTTAGGGTTGAACAAAAGGAGGCTCAGATTCGCCTTATCTCAAACAAAAGAGTAAATTTGCAAAGGCTGCGTTAAACAGTATCTGTGCAAAGAATCCAAAGAGGATTTCACACAGACAGAGTCACCATGCCTGGAAACAGATCTTCACTCATGTCTGATTCAATTGTTGAAAACATCAATGCCTTGTTATCCAAGAGGAGGAGATGGAAGTATTGAAGGGTAATTTAGTATTTTTAGTATGTTGCCTATGTGGCCCTAGTTTTCTGTGTATAAATAGATCAGTAGTAGCTGCATTTAAACTTAATCATTTCACACTTTTGTAGTCGTCATTTACAGAGAATATAATATTCCTTTTGCTTTTATTTCATCACCTTGTGCACTAATAGGAAGAAGAAGAAGAAAAAGAAGTATATAGTTGAAACGGAGGGAACATGTATATATGTATGCATGCATGTATGAAGAGCTGTTTGCAGATTTTACTGAGAAAGATCATTGGCTCAGCAACTCAGAGTGGCAACAGCTCTCAAAACAACCTTACCTCTGAGTATCGAGCCTCATACTTAAACTGTTGATATTTGTAAATATAGTGTTAAGAATATTTGTAGATAGAATAGTCTCACATCGACTATATCATGTAATTAGCTGTAATCTCTCTATATAATAAAGTCTCCGTAGTGCTTTACAAAACACACGGTTTATTCAAATGTCTCTTAGTCTCTCGTATTTCAACATGGTATCTAGAGCCTACTGAGAGACACCCCTTTACTGTGCTTTACCCGGTTGACCCACTGTCTACCGGTGAGAAATTTTATGTTTTTGGCAAATCGTGTCATAACTCTGGTTAGTCTTCCATACACTGCCGTGACTCATTCCGGCATCCGTTTTCAAATTTCTCCGGTCACCACCGGACTGCCGCCGCCATCCGCTATTGCCGCTATTGTTTTCGTCGACCTTCCGGCAAAATAACCCTACCGGCAGAAACGCCTCCTCGGATCTGATCCGACTGATCCCAGCAATTTTTACATCGCCCACTCGCTGCCATGCAACTGTTCCAGATTCGATATTCATGGCTACTCCTCAGAACTTTACGCCAAACGATGATTTTCTCAGGTGGTATCAAAATTATCAGAACTCAAAGTTTACTGCTTCGATGGCACACACTGGTAATTCATCCGCTTGCCTCTCTCAATCATCTTCTCTTGGACCTTGGTTCTGGTGCGTCTGATCATGTTACTGGTAATAAAAATCTTTTCACTTCCCTCTCTACCTCGGGTTTCTTACCTACTATAACTTCTGCCAATGGTTCTCAAACCCGATCAGAAGGGATTGGTACTGTTCAAATTCTACCTTCTCTCTCTGTTACTTCTGTTCTCTATGTACCTAATTGTCTATTTTATTTACTTTCAGTCAATCGTTTAACTCGTTCTCTTGATTGTATTGTCACCTTCACTAATAGTAATGTTACCCTGCAGGATCGGAGTTCGGGACAAACGATTGGTGTCGGATGTGAGTCTCAGGGCCTTTATTACCTCTCAGTGTCATCTCAGGCATGCTCATCCAAAGATTCTCCACTCACTATCCATGCTCAGTTAAGTCATCCTAGTCTTCCTAAACTACAGAAGTTGGTGCCAAGTTTATCGAAGGTGTCTAGTTTACATTGTGAGTCATGTTGGTTAGGAAAACACACTCGTAGTCCATTTCCCAATCGAGTCAATAAACGAGCTTCGTTCCCTTTTGCTTTAGTTCACTTTGACGTTTGGGGTCCCTCGCGTACTATCTCTACACTTGAGTCTAGGTATTTGGTCACCTTTATTGGTGATTTTTCACGTTGCACGTGGTTATTTTTAATGAAAAATATATCTAAATTATTCTCTATTCTTGAACAGTTTTATAAAGAAATAAAAACTCAGTTTGGTGTGTCTATTCGTACCTTAAGAAGTGATAATGCTCGTGAATACTTATCCCAACAATTTCAAACTTTTATGTCCAGCAATGGTATTCTCCATCAAACATCTTGTCCTCTGAAAATTCTAGTAACCCACGATTGATGTCGTGTCGGATGTTATGACATCCACTTCATAACTGATTATAAAATTTATAAAAAGTAACCAAAAACAGTAAAGAACACAGATGATTGTTTACCCAGTTCGGTGTACAACAACACCTACTCTGGGGGCCTACCCAATGCAATTTCAATCTAGTGCTAGACCTGAGTTCCTACTCACTCCCCCTCAATCACAGCAGTGATAACAAACATAAAACAATAGAAATCGAGTGAAGACACACTTCAAACAAATCTTGATCTCGCTTATAAGGTTCAATCAAGAGACACAACATTCATGCTTAAAAGTTAAGAGTGACACGACAATTACAAAACAAAAACACTAGTCCAATAAATTATCTAGGTGACAATTGCTTGGCTCACAAGAGAATCCTAAAACACAACACACAATGGAGACACAGACTCAAACTTCGTTCTTCAATCTCTAAATCTCTGAGTCTTCAAATTAGGATTAGATGCTCTTTTATATAAGATAGCGCATGGGCCTTGGGCTTGAGAAACACAAATTAGGTTTAACTCCCTTAAACCAAACTCCACGATTCAGAGTGCTAAATAATAGGGCAGCAAGAATCACTTTGAAATTAGCACTCAAATAATATGTTTCCTAAATTACCTCCCGAGATAAATAAGGAAACAAATAGACAAAAATAGAAACAGCAATCAAGCTGACATAGCGTGATGTCACGACATCCAGCTTGACATCCATCGTGAACCCAGTATTAGCAACCTAACACATTTTGCATAGCACACTATAATAAAAACATGACATCAGTCAAGACATCCACGCAAACAAACAGTGTTTTACCACAAAGTGCAGCCAATCAAGAACATCTACAAACTCCCCCATTGGCAAATTTTTAGCTAAAACACTTTGGTCACCATCAGAGAAACACAGCAGCAGAAAATAACTAGCATACGACCAGAGAAGCAGAATGGCTAATAATGACACACATACCCAATAGAGGCAGAAAACACCACATAGTAAGTCTGCACAACATACACCCAACATACTCATCTCAGAATTCTACAAGATAGCTACACTACTCAAGCACACATCAGCTAGCTACTCAACTACTTCAAGCACAACATAAACTGTCAGCAACTGGCTTGATCATTAAACAAAAGAAAATTAGTTCTGAACACAGAAAAACTTGTTCTGGGGTGACAGTACTACTCCCCCTATTTAGCTATAAATGTTGCCAAAGCAACATATCAACACATTGTAAGTACCGGCCCATATTCAAGAGAAATCAAAATAAATGATATCAAAATATAAAAAGAGCATTAGTCATCTGACTCAGAACCTTCAGCAGTATCCTTTCTTCCTCAGTGCCATCATCAGGACTGGCATCTTCATCCTCTTCCCCTTCAGGTTCAACATCTCCTCCTTCCTCAGATCCATCAACATCTTCTTCATCAACATTGTCTACAAGCTCAGCATCAGATTCAAGAGAGCTTATCAATTTCTCAAGTCTCAGCTTCCTTGCTTCAAGCTCTTTACAGGTTTCTTTTAGCACAGCTATAATCTCTGACTTACTGACTTAAGAGCTCCCATGGGGTGTCTCAGCAGATGTTATGACAGTGTCAGGAACATGGGTTCCTTGAAAGAGTAAAGGGTTTGCTCTTTTGCACAAAGAATCTTTGTCATTCGGGATGTTAGGAAATTGATTCAAGATAATTCCACAAATAAGGGACGGGAAAGCAATGGGCCTTTAATATTATAGCTACCAGCATGCTTTAAAGTTTGCTTAAAAATATAAGAACCATAGTCGACTTTGGTCTTAGTACCACCAATAACAAAGATGAATTTACCTAGAACAGCAGAAATTGTAGACTTGTGTTGAGTTGGCACCCAGTTGGCATCTCCAATCCTGTGAAGTATAGCATACTTCACACTTAGTTTGCTAGTCAACTTTCCTTTGACAGACCACGTCTTGACTTGTCCAGCAGTAATTACCTTGCACATTTGATTATCAGACACTTCCAACTCAGGCTGAGCTTCATTGGATCTTTCCAGAAATTTGTTGATCACAATGGAGAAGTTAACACAATTTCCCCTGACAAACACTTTCAAGTAATCCTTAGCTTTCTTGTTGGCACAATCTTCATGTAAATTCACAATGAACTCCTTCACAAGGACTTCATAACACTTGGAGAATTGATTCACAGTTTTTATCAGCTCAGCTTCATGAATGAGATTCACAATCTCTTCACACTCAATTGGCATCAGAGCAGGCACCCTGCCTGTTTATTTCTGGGTGAGATCTAGGGACAATAAATTCTGGTACTATGGACAAGGATGTAATTGTTTTGGGGAATAGACCACCCATTCTGGATGGGCCTAACTATGACTACTGGAAACCTCGTATGGTAGTTGTTTTGAAGTCTGTGGACAGCAAGGCCTGGAGAGCTATGAGCAAAGGATGAGAACATCCTACGAAGAAAGATAAAGATGGAATTTCTGTTAATAAGGATGAGGGTCACACTGAAGGTGGTCAAGCTGAAGAGAAAGAACCTAAGAAGACCAATGCTGATAAGGTGATCAACCTTGATGATCTCTCTAATGATGACTTGGTTGCTTTTATCAATCCAAGTATAGCCAAAAGGCTTATGAGGAGGACAGGGAAGCAAGTTGTGGATGAGGACTCTCTGAAGAAAAAGACTGTGGTTAAGCTTGCTTCCCTCCCAAGAAGAAGGCCTCTACTAGCAAGCTTGCTGCTAGTGTCCCTGAAGTGCCTATTGATAATATTTCTTTTCACTATCCATCTAGTGTAATCAGATAGAAATATGTCTATCAGAAAAGATTGGCCTTAGAGAGGGAGCTTGCTCAGAATGCTCTTGAGTGTGAAGAGATTATGAATCTCATTCATGAAGCTGGGCTGATAAAAACTGTGACTCAATTCTCCAAGTGTTATGAAGTCCTTGTGAAGGAATTCGTTGTGAATTTACATGAAGATTGTGCCAACAAGAAAGCTAAGGATTACTTGAAAGTGTTTGTCAGGGGAAATTATGTTACCTTCTCCCCCATTGTGATCAACAAATTTCTGGAAAGATCCAATGAAGCTCATCCTGAGTTGGAAGTGTCTGATAATCAAATGTGCAAGGTAATTACTGTTGGACAAGTCAAGACGTGGCCTGTCAAAGAAAAGTTGAATGCCAGCAAGCTAAGTGTGAAGTATATCATACTTCACATGATTGGAGCTGCCAACTGGGTGTCAACTCAACACAAGTCTACAATTTCTGCTGTTCTAGGTAAATTCATCTTTGCTATTGGTACTAAGACCAAAGTCGACTATGGACTTATATATTTTAGCAAACTTTAAAGCATGCTGGTAGCTAGAGTGTTAAAGGCCTCATTGCTTTCACTTCCTTATTTGTGGAATTATCTTGAATCAATTTCCTAACATCCTGAATGACAGATTCTATGTGCAAAAGAGCAAACCCTTTACTCTTTCATCATAAGCTCTTTCAAGGAACCCGTGTTCCTGACATTGTCATAACATCTGCTGAGACACCCCATGGGAGCTCTGAAGTCAGTAAGTCAGAGATTATAGTTGTGCTAAAAGAAACCTGTATGTCATGACCGATGTCATGACATCCCTGTGTGACAGCAGGAGCTGTTATATTTGATTAATTGTGTTTCCTGATTTCTCTTATCTACAATTTAGGAAACCTTTTATTGTGTGCTGAATATTTCGCCCAGAAGATTTTGCCGACAGCACATTCTGTAACAACCAGATGGCGTGTAAATTAGGTTAACTTGGTTAATCCTAATTTGTTTCTAAAAAAGCCCAAGGCCCAAGAGCTACATATAAAAAGTCTGCAATCCTAATTTGGAACGCAGAGAGAGAAAGATTGTTAATTGTGAAGAACCATAGTTCTGTAGCTGTCTCTTGTACTCCAAGCAATTGTTAATTGTGTTGAAATAGGTTGTTTGTGTTAAATGTCACTCAAAGCTTTTAAGCACGAGTGTGTCTCTTTTGATTGAAGCTTTTAAGCAGATCAAGGTGTGTTTTTGAAGTGTCTTCTCTCTGAATTTGTATAATGTTTATTTGTAATCACTATTGTAATTGATGGGGAGTGTGTGAAGATACACAGATCTAATAATAGATTGGAATTACATTGGGTAGGTTTTAAATGAGGAGTTGTAAACGGGGAGTTTAACTCCGAATTAAAATTCTGCTTATATTGAATTTCCTCCCTGGCTTGGTAACCCCCAGAGTAGGTGGTTTGAACCGAACTGGGTAAACAATTTTGTGTGTTCTTTATTGTTTTCATGCGTTTTTGTTTTAACGATTTATGTTGTGTAATTGTGGATGTCATAACATCCAGTAAGACACCCAGCGTGAGTTACTAGATTTTTCAATGATAGATGCGAACCCTTGGTACATTGTGGCAGTAGAACATAAGGAACGAAAACCAACTACGGTGAAAAGTAACAGATTTTTCACCAATGACATTCAGGCCACCCACAATTATGTTTTGAGATGAACCGTTGACACTCTCTGTGGTATGAGCTGTAATGTTCTGGCCCAAGATCAACGTGGTAAAGTTTAGCATTCCTTCAAAAGAAACTTCACAGCTTCTCTCCTCCCCTGTATTAGCAGGATTGTGACACGCTTTGACTAACTCCATCATGGTTTTAAAAAGGTTGTCGAACACATTTAAAAGTTGTGACATTTCAGAAGATCCAGATGGTAGTTTCTTCAATAGGGACCGCGGCAAGAAAGACTGTCTTGGTGAAAAATCCTTGATATTCGGCATTCTGTTGATACTCCCCATAGTCATCGTACTCTAACGAAAAAAAATCCTTCTTCAACACATTTCACCCCCTTGAAGCCTTTGTTTTGTTTCTTACAAGTATCGTGGGTTAATGGAGGCTTTGTGAGTATGGCTTCCTTCTCCTCCTGCTGAGAAGGAGGATGATTCTTATTATTATAATGCAATTGATAGCCTACTTGAGGCTTTGCGAGTATGGATTCCTTCTCCTCCTGCTGAGAAGGAGGATGATTCTTATTATTATAATGCAATTGATAGCCTACTTGAGGCTTTACGAGTATGGCTTCCTTCTCCTCCTACTAAGAAGGAGGATGATTCTTATTTTAATGCAATTGATAGCTTACTTGAGGCTTTGCGAGTATGAATTCTCTGTCCTCCTGAGAGAAGCACGAGGTGTTGGCAGCTTTGTAGAATAGATGCTTCTCTAACTTGGTAACCGCAGGAAGTATCTTTTCTAAAAGAAATAGTGGAATCGATACTTTGCTCGTTGTACTTCGGTTCCAGTATTCTATTGCGAGCTCTCGAGGTGTGGAAGTAAAATTTTGTTGTGTTAAAGACACCAATGCCGAGAATATTATGAAAATAAGAATCACACGCATAGTTGATAATTGTTTGAGCATGTTTGATAAATGGTTGAGTATGGTTTGAGTTTGAGAATTGTTTAGAAGATGGTGTTATTTATAGGAGAATGAAAATTTATGGAAGGTGAAAGTGAAAGGATGGGGAAGTGTGAATACTTAGATAAACATGCGATTTTATGGATGCTGGTAAAATGAAAATTAATGGAAGGTAAGAGGATGAGTACGTGACACGTGATTTTGTGGAGGTGAATATTTTGAAGGTATAGACCGAGATGCGAAGTTTACGATATTTTATCTAAAACTAATGTAACTCATCTGAGGTGTCCAACTTAAAAATGCTTCCTGCAACTTAAAAGTAATGAAACAAAAATAGCGCGCGCATACACTAATTGATAGAAGATATTAAATTTTCTATAAAATATTTTCCTTTTTTGAAAGGCAAACCAATGCCCTGAGGACACTAGTTAGCAAGACAGGTATTTTCAAAATTAACTTTTAAAAAGTGATAATTTAATTTGATTCGACAAGATGTATAATAATTAATTGCATTAGAACTATCATTAATTAATTTGGAAGTATAAATGTAATATCTAAACATTCATTCAACAAAATTAATAGCATTGAAACTGTCATTAATGAATTTGGGAGTAAATATACAAATATCTAAAGATTCAAAAAAATTATAGCATTGAAACTATCATTAGTGTATTTGGGAGTAAAAATACAATCATTTAAACATTCATGATTCAACAAAATTAGTATCATTGATACTATCATTAATGAATTTTAGAGTAGTATAATTTAAACTATCATTAATGAATTGATTTTTGGAGGAAGGCATTTTTAAGTTGGACACCTCAAATGGGTTACATTACTTTTAGATAAAATATCGTAAATTTCATATCTCGGTCTGTACCTTCAAAATATTCACCTCCACAAAATCACGTGTCACGTACTCATCCTCTTACCTTCCATTAATTTTCATTTTACCAGCATCCATAAAATCGCATGTTTATCTAACTATTCACACTTCCTCATCCTTTCACTTTCACCTTCCATAAATTTTCATTCTCCTATAAATAACATCATCTTCTAAACAATTCTCAAACTCAAACCATACTCAACCATTTATCAAACATGCTCAAACAATTATCAACCATGCGTGTGATTCTTATTTTCATAATATTCTCGGCATTGGTGTCTTTAACACAACAAAATTTTACTTCCACACCTCGAGAGCTCGCAATAGAATACTGGAACCAAAGTACAACGAGCAAAGTACCGATTCCACTATTTCTTCTAGAAAAGATACTTCCTGCGGTTACCAAGTTAGAGAAACATCTATTCTGGCAAGCTGGCAACACCTCCTGCTTCTCTCAGGAGGACAGGGAATGCATACTCGCAAAACCTCAAGTAAGCTATCAATTGCGTTAAAATAACAATCATCCTCCTTCTCCTTCTCAGTAGGAGAAGAAGGAAGTCATACTCCCAAAGCCTCAAGTAGGCTATCAATTGCATTATAATAATAAGAATCATCCTCCTTCTTAGCAGGAGGAGAAGGAATCCATACTCGCAAAGCCTCGAGTAGGCTATCAATTGCATTATAATAATAAGAATCATTCTCCTTCTCAGCAGGAGAAGGAAGCCATACTCACAAAGCCTCCATTAACCTACCATACTTATAAGAAACAAAACAAAGGCTTCAAGGGGGTGAAATGTGTTGAAGAAGGATTTTTTTTCGTCAGAGTACGATGACTATGGGGAGTATCAATAGAATGCCGAATATCAAGGATTATTCACCAAGACAGTCTTTCTTGCCGCGGTCCCTATTGAAGAAACTACCATCTGGATCTTCTGAAATGTCACAACTTCTAAATCTGTTCGACAACCTTTTTAAAACCATGATGGAGTCAGTCAAAGCGTGTCACAATCCTACTAATACACGGGAGGAGAGAAGCAATGAAGTTTCTTTTGAAGGAATGCTAAACTTTACTACGTTGATCTTGGGCCGGAACATTACAGCTCATACCACAGAGAGTGTTAACGGTTCATCTTAAAACATAATTGTGGGTGGCCTGAATGTCATTGGTGAAAAATTTGTTACTTGTCACCGTAGTTGGTTTCCGTTCCTTATGTTCTATTGCCACAATGTACCAAGGGTTCGCATCTATCATTGAAAATTCTAGTAACTCACGCTGGATGTCTTACTGGATGTTATGACATCCACAATTATACAACATAAATCGTTAAAACAGAAACGCATGAAAACAATAAAGAACACACAGAATTGTTTATCCAGTTCGGTTCAAACAACCTACTCTTGGGGCTATCAAGCCAGTGAGGAAATCCAATATAAGCAGAATTAATTCGGAGTTAAACTCTCCGTTTACAACTCCTCACTTAAAACCTACCCAATGTAATTCCAATCTATTCCTAGACCTGGGTATCTTCACTCACTCCCCCGCAATCACAACAGTGATTACAAATAAACATTATACAAATTCAGAGAGAAGACACACTTCAAAAACACATCTTGATCTGCTTCAAAGCTTCAATCAAGAGACACACACTCGTGCTTAAAAGCTTTGAGTGACAATTAACACAAACAACATATTCCAACGCAATCATCAAAGACAATTGCTTGGAGTACAAGAGACAGCTACAGAACTATGGTTCTTCACAATTAACAATCTTTCTCTCTCTGCGTTCCAAATTAGGATTGCAGACTTTCTATATGTAGCTCTTGGGCCTTGGGCTTTTTTAGAAAAAAATTATGGTTAACCAAGTTAACCTAATTTGCACGCCATCTGGTTGTGACAGAATGTGCTGTCAGCAAAATCTTCTGGGCGAAATATTCAGCACACAATAAAAGGTTTTCTAAATTGTAGATTAAGAGAAATCAGGAAACACAATTAGTAAAATATAACAGCTCCTGCTGTCACACAAGGATGTCATGACATCGGTCATGACATTCACTACAAAACCTGTATCAGCTTAACACATATGCAAACAACTGTATTCTCCCCAAAAAATTTGGCCACAAGCTTTGACTGTAGACAATGCAAACTACTGTCTTCTCCCCAAAATTTCTCAGATCCATCATGATTTTCTTCATCAGCATTGTCTACAAGCTCAGCATCAGATTCAAGAGAGCTGGTCAATTTCTCAAGGCTCAGCATTGTCTACAAGCTTAGCATTGTTTATGAAGAAGATGCTGATGTGTATATATATATATATATATATATATATATATATATATATATATAAGCGGGTGTGATTTCGGGATTTGGGTGCGGGTTTCATACTACCCAAACCCGCACCCGAAATATCAGGTGGCACCCAAACCCAGTCAATTTAGGTTTTCACCCGTTGACTCGGGTTCGGGTGGGCCCGACGGGTTTGAGTCTGCTTGTCATCCCTATTCATCATAAGCTCTTTCAAGGAACCCATGTTCCTGACATTGTCATAACATCTGCTGAGACACCCCATGGGAGCTCTAAAGCCAGTGAGTCAGAAATTATAGTTGTTAAATAGGGGGAGTAGTACTGTCACCCCAGAACAAGTTTTTCTATGTTCAGAACTAATTGTCTTTTGTTTAATGATCAAGCCAGTTGCTGACAGTTTATGTTGTGCTTGAAGTAGTTGAGTAGCTAGCTGATGTGTGCTTGAGTAGTGTAGCTAGCTTGTAGAATTCTGAGATGAGTATGTTGGTTGTATGTTGTGCAGACTTAGTATGTGGTGTTGTTTCTGTCTCTATCGGGTATGCGTGTCAGTATTGGCCATTCTGCTTCTCTGGTCGTATGCTAGTTATTTTCTGCTGCTGTGTTTCTCTGATGGTGACCAGAGTGTTTCAGCCAAAAAGTGCAACCAATCAAGAACATCTACATCCCCATACACCTCAACAAAACGGGATAGGCGAACGCAAAAATCGGCATCTCGTAGAAACCACTCGGACCCTACTTCTCCATGGTAATGTTCCACTTCGGTTTTGGGGGGATGTTGTGTTAACATCATGTTACCTTATAAATCGCATGCCCTCATCTGTCCTTAACAATAGAATCTCTCATTCAATCCTTTTTCCCAATTATCCACTGCACCCAATTCCTCCTCGAGACTTCGGGTCCACATGTTTTGTACACAATCTCTCTCCTAGTCTTGATAAACTATCGGCTCGATCACTAAAGTGTGTCTTTCTTGGTTATCATCGATCCCAAAAAGGTTATCGTTGCTACTCACATACTCTACAACAATACCTCGTATCGGCCGATGTAACCTTCTTCGAGTTTGTTCCATATTTTGAGTCCAGCCAAGTAACTCCGAAACCCCTTCAGGACAATACTCCCACACCTCTTCCGGAAGTCCCATTTCTCATTATCCCCCATAATTTTAGCCCTACAATTGACCCCCTCACTTCTCGCCCACTTCAAACATATCAGCGTCGTCAACCCACGTATGTCGTACCTATCCCTGAGACAGTACATATTTCTGAGACAGTACCTGCCCCTGAGGTCATTGCAGACTCTCCTCCGACGCCTTCGCCATCATTGGATCCGATCCCACCACTTGAGTCCAATCTTTTGATTGCTCTTCGAAAAGGTATACGTCAAACACGAAATCCTTCCCCACATTATATTGATTTATGTTATCATCGTCTTTCCCCTTTGCGGTATACTTGTTTGTCTTCTTTGTCTTTTATTTCTATTCCTAACACTCCAGGTGAAGCATTATCTCACCCTGAGTGGAGGCAAGCAATGATTGACGAAATGTGTGCTCTTCAAGGAAGTGGTACTTGGGAACTGGTTTCTCTACCCCCTGGAAAATCTTTAGTAGGTTGTCATTGGGGTTATATAGTGAAGTTGGTCCGGATGGTAAGATTGATCGATTTAAAGCTCGCTTGGTAGCCAAAGGATACACTCAGATTTTTGGGTTGGATTATAGTGACACCTTATCGCCTGTAGACAAGATGACATCTGTTAGACTTCTAGCCATTGCATCCATTCGACATTGGCCTCTTCATCAACTTGACATCAAAAATGCCTTTTTACATGGTGATCTTGAAGAGGGAGTATATATGGAGCAACCACCTGGGTTTGTTGCTCAGGGGGAGTCCTCAAATATGATTTGTAGGCTACACAGGTCTCTTTATGGTCTTAAGCAATCTCCGAGAGCATGGTTTGGCAGATTCAGCACTGTAGTACAACAGTTTAGTATGGTCCATAGTGAAGCTGATCATTCTGTGTTTTATCGTCACTCTGCCCCAGGGTGTATCTATCTTATTGTATATGTGGATGATATTGTCATAACAGGCAGTGATCAGCAGGGAATATTCCAGTTAAAACAACATCTCTAGGAGAAGGCCTAGTGTATGAAGATAAAGGACATACTCAATTAATTGGATACTCCGATGCTGATTGGGTTGGGTCACCCATTGATAGACAATTCATCTCTGGGTATTGTGTACTTGTTAGAGGAAACCTAATATCCTAAAAAAGTAAGAAACAAAATGTAGTTGCAAGATCAAGCGCCGAGGCAGAGTATAGGGCCATGGCAATGGCAACATGTGAACTCATTTGGTTAAAATAGTTGCTCAAAGAACTTTAAATTGAAGAAGCAAGACCAATGACACTTGTTTGTGATAATCAAGTTGCATTGCACATTACTTCAAATTCAGTCTTCCATGAGAGGACCAAACATACTGAGATAGACTGTCACTTTGTCAGAGAGAAGATTGAATCAGGCGACATTGTCACAAGCTTTGTTAACTCCAATGATCAATTAGCAGATGTGTTTACAAAATCCTTGCGAAGTCCCAAAACTAATTATATATGTGGCAAGCTTGGTGCATTAGACTTATATGCTCAAGCTTGAGGGGGAGTGTTAATATTTGTAAATATAGTGTTAAGAATATTTTGTTAGAACAAGATTTGTTCTGATCAATTATCTTAGTTTTGATGATAACAATAATATGAATTTTGCTTAAGATAATATGGTACTCTAATCCAATGCAATTTCCCTTTCAGGAAATATATAAAGAGTACGCATAATTCAGCGCTCAGAAGCTTTGTCTCAAAGGGTTCAGCATGCAACATCAGAACATGGTCTGGCAAGACATCAGAAGATGGTCGAAGCAGAATCAGAACATGGGTCTATGGAAGCATCAGAAGAACATGAGATCAGAAGCACTGAAGCTCAGAAGATGGTATCACGCAACAGAAGCACTTCACGGTCAGAAGATCAGAAGATGCTATGCACCAAGCTGTTTGACTCTGATGATATTCAAACGTTGTATTCACAAACATCAGATCAGAAGAAAGTACAAGTGGCAAGCTACGCTGACTGACAAAAGGAACGTTAAAAGCTACTAAAGGCTACGTCAGTAGACACAGCGTGAACAAGGCTCGAGGTAGTTGACAAAAGCGTATAACATTAAATGCAATGCTGTATGGAACACGCAAAGCATTAAATGCACTCAACGGTCATCTTCTCCAACGCCTATAAATATGAAGTTCTGATGAGAAGCAAGGTTGACGATTTTAACGATTCTGCACCAAAACAACTTATATCAAACTTGCTGAAACGCTGTTAAATCCAAAGCTCAGAATCTTCATCTTCATCAAAGCTCACTACATTGTTGTTGTAATATATTAGTGAGATTAAGCTTAAACGTTAAGAGAAATATCACAGTTGTGATTATCGCTTTTAAGAAGCATTTGTAATACTCTTAGATTGATTACATTAAGTTGTAAGGAACTAGAGTGATCGTGTGGATCAGAATACTCTAGGAAGTCTTAGGAGTGAACTAAGCAGATTGTAACTAGAGTGATCGTGTTGATCAGTAGACTCTAGAAAAGTCTTAGAGGGTATCTAAGCAGTTGTTCCTGGAGTGATCAGTGTGTGATCAGAAGACTCTGGAAGACTTAGTTGCTGACTAAGTGGAAAACCATTGTAATCCGTGCGATTAGTGGATTAAATCCTCAGTTGAGGTAAATCATCTCTGCGGGGGTGGACTGGAGTAGTTTAGTTAACAACGAACCAGGATAAAAATAACTGTGCAATTTATTTTTATCTGTCAAGTTTTTAAAGCTACACTTATTCAAACCCCCCCTTTCTAAGTGTTTTTCTATCCTTCAATTGGCATCAGAGCGCCGGTTCTAAGGTGCAAGCACTTAACCGTGTTTAGAAAAGATTCAGGAAGAGAAAAACGCTTCAGTAAAAGATGGTTGATGAAAGTGAAAAGTCTACACCTACACCTGCATCTACATCTGGCTCTGCTGAGCAATACAACGGTAACAATGGTTATACTAGACCACCGGTATTTGATGGTGAAAACTTTGAATACTGGAAAGATAAACTGGAAAGTTACTTTCTGGGTCTAGATGGTGATCTATGGGATCTTCTGATGGATGGTTACAAACATCCTGTAAATGCCAGAGGCGTAAAGCTGACAAGGCAAGAAATGGATGATGATCAGAAAAAGCTTTTCAGGAATCATCATAAATGCAGAACTGTTTTGCTGAATGCTATCTCTCATGCTGAGTATGAGAAGATATCTAACAGGGAAACGGCCTATGACATATATGAGTCCTTGAAAATGACTCATGAAGGAAATGCTCAAGTCAAGGAGACTAAAGCTCTAGCTTTAATCCAGAAGTATGAAGCCTTCAAGATGGAGGATGATGAAGACATTGAAAAGATGTTTTCAAGATTTCAAACTCTTACTGCTGGATTGAGAGTTCTTGACAAGGGATACACCAAGGCTGATCATGTAAAGAAGATCATCAGAAGCTTACCCAGAAGATGGGGTCCTATGGTGACTGCATTCAAGATTGCAAAGAATCTGAATGAAGTTTCTCTGGAAGAGCTTATCAGTGCCTTGAGAAGTCATGAAATAGAGCTGGACGCAAATGAGCCTCAAAAGAAAGGTAAGTCTATTGCATTAAAATCTAATATCAAGAAATGCACTAACGCTTTTCAGGCTAAAGAAGAAGATCCTGAAGAATCAGAATCTGAAGAAGAAGATGAATTGTCCTTAATCTCCAGAAGGCTAAATCAACTCTGGAAGACCAAGCAAAGGAAGTTCAGAGGCTTCAGAAGTTCAAAGAAATTTGAACGTGGAGAATCTTCTGATGACAGAAGATTTGACAAGAAGAAGGTCATGTGCTATGAATGCAATGAGCCTGGACACTACAAGAATGAATGTCCAAATCTTCAGAAGGAAAATCCCAAGAAGAAGTTTCATAAGAAGAAAAGTCTTATGGCAACCTGGGATGAGTCAGAAGATGATTCAGACTCTGAAGATGAGCAGGCTAACTGTGCGCTGATGGCCACAGAAGATGACGAATCAGAATCTACATCAGAATCAGATTCTGAAGAGATATCCTTGACTGCAAAAAGGACAAAGCACAACATGTCATGGTACCTGGACTCTGGATGCTCACGACACATGACAGGAAGAAGGTCTATGTTCCAAGACCTGGTGCTTAAGTCTGGAGGAGAAGTCAAGTTTGGAGGAGATCAGAAGGGCAAGATAATTGGCTCTGGATCTATAAAGTCTGGTAACTCTCCTTCCATTTCTAATGTACTTCTTGTAGAAGGATTAACACATAACCTCTTATCTATCAGTCAATTGAGTGACAATGGTTATGATATAATCTTTAATCAAGAGTCTTGCAAGGCTGTAAATCAGAAGGATGGCTCAATCCTATTTACAGGCAAGAGGAAGAACAACATTTATAAGACAGATCTGCAAGATCTTATGAGTCAGAAGGTGACTTGTCTTATGTCTGTTTCTGAAGAGCAGTGGGTCTGGCACAGAAGATTAGGTCATGCTAGTTTGAGAAAGATTTCTCACATTAACAAACTGAATCTGGTCAGAGGACTCCCTAATCTGAAATTCAAATCAGATGCTCTTTGTGAAGCATGTCAGAAGGGCAAGTTCTCCAAACCTGCATTCAAGTCCAAGAATGTTGTTTCTACCTCAAGGCCATTAGAACTCTTGCACATTGATCTGTTTGGCCCAGTCAAAACAGCATCTGTCAGAGGGAAGAAATATGGATTAGTCATCGTAGATGATTATAGCCGCTGGACATGGGTAAAATTCTTGAAACACAAAGATGAGACTCATTCAGTGTTCTTTGATTTCTGCATTCAGATTCAATCTGAAAAAGAGTGTAAAATCATAAAGGTCAGAAGTGATCATGGTGGTGAATTTGAGAACAGATCCTTTGAAGAGTTCTTCAAAGAAAATGGTATTGCCCATGATTTCTCTTGTCCTAGAACTCCACAGCAAAATGGGGTTGTAGAACGAAAGAATAGGACTCTGCAAGAAATGGCCAGAACCATGATCAATGAAACCAATATGGCTAAGCATTTCTGGGCAGAAGCAATAAACACTGCATGCTATATTCAGAATAGAATCTCTATCAGACCTATTCTAAATAAGACTCCTTATGAATTGTGGAAGAATAGAAAGCCCAACATTTCATATTTCCATCCTTTTGGATGTGTATGCTTTATTCTGAACACTAAAGATCATCTTGGTAAGTTTGATTCCAAAGCACAAAAATGTTTCCTTCTTGGATATTCTGAACGCTCAAAAGGCTACAGAGTATACAATACTGAAACATTGATTGTAGAAGAATCAATCAATATCAGGTTTGATGATAAGCTTGGTTCTGAAAAACCAAAGCAGTTTGATAATTTTGCAGATTGTGATATTGATATATCAGAAGTTGTTGAGCCAAGAAGCAACGCATCAGAAGCAGAGCTTCTCAGAAGCAAAGAATCTGAAGATCAAGTATCAGCTTCTCTGGAGGATCTAAGTATTTCTGAAGAACCATCTGTCAGAAGATCATCCAGACTCATCTCTGGTCATTCAGAAGATGTCATTCTTGGAAAGAAGGATGATCCAATCAGAACAAGAGCATTCCTTAAGAACAATGCAGACTGTCAATTAGGTCTTATATCTTTGATCGAGCCAACTTCTGTTGATCATGCTCTAGAAGATCCAGACTGGATAATTGCTATGCAAGAAGAACTGAATCAGTTTACAAGGAATGATGTTTGGGATCTTGTTCCTAGACCAGATGGATTCAATATAATTGGTACAAAATGGGTCTTCAGAAACAAGCTCAGTGAGAAAGGTGAAGTGGTAAGGAACAAAGTCAGACTGGTGGCTCAGGGTTATAGTCAGCAAGAAGGGATTGATTATACAGAAACCTTTGCACCAGTGGCCAGGTTAGAATCTATTCGTCTATTAATTTCATTTGCCACTCAACATAACATCACTCTTTATCAGATGGATGTCAAGAGTGCCTTCTTAAATGGTTATATAGATGAAGAAGTTTATGTCCATCAACCTCCTGGTTTTGAAGACTCTATGTCTCCTAATCATGTTTTTAAACTTAAGAAATCATTGTATGGATTGAAACAGGCTCCCAGAGCTTGGTATGAACGCTTAAGTTCTTTCCTTCTGGATAATGGTTTCACTAGAGGAAAAGTGGACACTACTCTCTTTTGTAAAACCTTTAAAAGGGATATTTTAATTTGTCAAATATATGTAGATGATATTATTTTTGGAACATCTAATGCTACACTTGGAAAGGAGTTTGCTAAGTCTATGCAGGCTGAGTTTGAAATGAGCATGATGGGAGAACTCAAGTATTTCCTTGGAATACAAATAAATCAAACATCAGAAGGAACGTATGTTCATCAAACCAAGTATGTGAAGGAACTTCTGAAGAAGTTTAATCTTCTAGACTGCAAAGAAGCCAAAACTCCTATGCATCCAACATGCATCCTAGGTAAGGATGAGGTAAGTAAGAAGGTAGATCAGAAGTTATACAGAGGTATGATTGGATCTCTTCTATATCTGACTGCTTCTAGACCTGACATTCTGTTCAGTGTTTGTTTGTGTGCTAGATTCCAATCAGATCCTAGAGAATCTCATTTAACTGCTGTTAAGAGAATTCTAAGGTATCTGAAAGGTACTACTAATGTTGGCTTAGTTTACAGAAAATCTAAAGAATACAACTTAGTAGGATTCTGCGATGCTGACTATGCTGGAGACAGAATTGAAAGAAAAAGTACTTCAGGAAGTTGCCAATTTCTTGGAAGTCATTTGATCTCTTGGTATAGCAAGAAGCAAGCAACTATTGCTCTATCAACAACAGAAGCAGAATATGTCGCTGCTGCTGGTTGTAGTACACAGATGCTCTGGATGAAGAGTCAGTTAGAAGATTATCAGATATTTGAGAGTAACATTCCTATATTCTGTGATAATACTTCTGCTATATGTTTATCTAAGAATCCTATTCTTCATTCAAAAGCTAAACATATTGAGATTAAACATCATTTCATAAGGGACTATGTTCAGAAGGGTGTTATATCTTTAAACTTTGTTGATACAGACCATCAATGGGCTGATATCTTTACAAAACCCCTGGCTGAAGATAGGTTTAAGTTCATTCTGAAGAACATCAGTATGGATTTATGCCCAGAATGAGAAGATGAGAATTTCTCATGTATGAGTATCTTCTGAAATGAAAATGGATTATTTTTTATATCAGAAGTTCTGATTGAAATCTTTTAGAAATTATGATTCGGTTATTACTAACGTTTCATTGTCTAAGTTGATTCAGAACCTCTTTTAAAGCAAAACAGCTGTTACGTTTTATCTCGGGATGGTAAACCTGTCGTTACTATTCATGGATAAACGTGCGTGCAGTTGAAGGGACGTCTACTTAGGTAACTGTGCAAATCACGTCTTTTGTCATTATTATCTCTCCTCATGTCACGTAACATTAAATGCTTTTCATCATTTACTCTCTTTCAGTTTTCTTTTTATACTCTTCTCTTTCCCTCTCATCTTTCTCTATCTCCTTGCATTCCTCATCAAGTTTTTCTCTCTCTCTCTCTTCCATATCAAACCCTACCTGTTCATTTTTCTGCAAACCCATCATGAACTCTTCATCAAGCCCAGGAAATAATGAAAATGATCAAAACAACAAAAGAAAAGCTGTTGAAACATCACCTTCCAAACCCAAAAAGATCAAAATCACCTATGATCCTCTCAAGGTGAATCCATTCGAAGCAATGTTGTCTGGAAACTATTCTAGACGTGTGTTTCATCCTCCTGGTGAAAGCCCTCCATCATCTCCATCTTCTTCCTCATCTTTCGACCTTCAAGACTCAGCTTCTTCTTCATCTAACCCTTCCTCTCCCTTAATCGATTCCGAAGAAATCTCTTCATCTTCACCTGCTGGGAATGCTGTCTCTGGTAAAGATGGTGGAAGATCTGCATCAGAACCAAGTCTCCCTGACTCCTCGCCTGAAAGCCCGAGAAGCAGTCAATGAGGCGTTTCACTCCTTCATGGCTTGCTGGCACAGACTTTGTCTTAGCTAGGGTCTTAGGATTTGGTCTTTGTAGTTTTCTTTTCCTTGTTGCATCTGCTTGTTAAACATAGGAACTTCTTGTAATCCTTTTTGATTATCAATGAAAAATTTGTTTTACATTCCAGTGACTCTATTTGTCGTTTTATGCATCTGAATCTTTTGAGATATTCTTTTTGATGTTATGACAAAAAGGGGGAGAAGATAAATGATAAATGATTTGATTAATCTATCAGTTGCTGGGTAAAGCTCCCACACATTCACTAACAAGAACTGCAAGTTCTACATGGTTTAAGTGTTTTGCAGGTATAAAGAAGTGAAGAGAATCTTCAAAGCAAACACAGAAGCAAAACCATGGAAACTGAAGCAAGCCGAGTGCTGTCAAGCTTCCGAGATCAGAAGCAAGAAAGCTTCAAGAATCAGAAGCACTGATAATAGAATTTGATCTATATTTGTCTATTTGCTTTGACAAAATTCTATTTGCTCTGATACATTATTTTAGCCTATATGGCTCTGATACATATAATGTTATAGCTCTGATACATATAATGTGTTAGAATATACATTTTATGTTCTAACTCGTTCATGCTGACTTTTGTCGTTTAGTTTTTGTTCTGTAACATTTCAGGATGTAGAGATGCTCTGATGATGCTCTGGTACATTCAACAATGTTCTGATACAAATCTAGCATGAAGTGATGTTGGTAGAAATTCAAAGCTCTGAAGCTATCCGAGGGAAGCAAAAATTCAAAGCTGTGAATGTTCTAAAAGATCCAGAAAACTCAAGTTCTGAAGCTGTCCTAAATGGAAGCAGAAATCAGAAGCTGTGAATGTTCAGAAGATCAAAGAAATTCAAGTTCTGAAGCTGTCCTGAATGGAAGCAGAAATCAGAAGCTGTGAATGTTCAGAAGATCAAAGAAATTCAAGTTCTGAAGCTGTCCTAGATGGAAGCAGGAATCAGAAGCTGTGAGTGTTCTAGGGATCTAAGGAAATTCTAGTTCTGAAGCTGTCCTATGGAAGCAGAAGTCAGAAGCTATGAATTCTCTAAAGACAGAAGCTTATATGATCGTCTCTACCGAAATAATCAGGGAAGTCTTTTATTAAAGTTCTTCGAGTATTTATTTCAGGGGGAGATTATTTATCTCAGGGGGAGATTGTTAATCTCAGGGGGAGACATATTCATATGCTTATGCTATAGCTGTGTAATTTGTCTTTTGCCGTCTGTTCTTTCTGATCGCAAATTCATATCATTTATATATGTTTTTGTCATCATCAAAAAGGGGGAGATTGTTAGAACAAGATTTGTTCTGATCAATTATCTTAGTTTTGATGATAACAATAATATGAATTTTGCTTAAGATAATATGGTACTCTAATCCAATGCAATTTCCCTTTCAGGAAATATATAAAGAGTACGCATAATTCAGCGCTCAGAAGCTTTGTCTCAAAGGGTTCAGCATGCAACATCAGAACATGGTCTGGCAAGACATCAGAAGATGGTCGAAGCAGAATCAGAACATGGGTCTATGGAAGCATCAGAAGAACATGAGATCAGAAGCACTGAAGCTCAGAAGATGGTATCACGCAACAGAAGCACTTCACGGTCAGAAGATCAGAAGATGCTATGCACCAAGCTGTTTGACTCTGATGATATTCAAACGTTGTATTCACAAACATCAGATCAGAAGAAAGTACAAGTGGCAAGCTACGCTGACTGACAAAAGGAACGTTAAAAGCTACTAAAGGCTACGTCAGTAGACACAGCGTGAACAAGGCTCGAGGTAGTTGACAAAAGCGTATAACATTAAATGCAATGCTGTACGGAACACGCAAAGCATTAAATGCACTCAACGGTCATCTTCTCCAACGCCTATAAATATGAAGTTCTGATGAGAAGCAAGGTTGACGATTTTAACGATTCTGCACCAAAACAACTTATATCAAACTTGCTGAAACGCTGTTAAATCCAAAGCTCAGAATCTTCATCTTCATCAAAGCTCACTACATTGCTGTTGTAATATATTAGTGAGATTAAGCTTAAACGTTAAGAGAAATATCACAGTTGTGATTATCGCTTTTAAGAAGCATTTGTAATACTCTTAGATTGATTACATTAAGTTGTAAGGAACTAGAGTGATCGTGTGGATCAGAATACTCTAGGAAGTCTTAGGAGTGAACTAAGCAGATTGTAACTAGAGTGATCGTGTTGATCAGTAGACTCTAGAAAAGTCTTAGAGGGTATCTAAGCAGTTGTTCCTGGAGTGATCAGTGTGTGATCAGAAGACTCTGGAAGACTTAGTTGCTGACTAAGTGGAAAACCATTGTAATCCGTGCGATTAGTGGATTAAATCCTCAGTTGAGGTAAATCATCTCTGCGGGGGTGGACTGGAGTAGTTTAGTTAACAACGAACCAGGATAAAAATAACTGTGCAATTTATTTTTATCTGTCAAGTTTTTAAAGCTACACTTATTCAAACCCCCCCTTTCTAAGTGTTTTTCTATCCTTCATATTTGTATATAGAATAGTCTCACATCGACTATATCATGTAATTAGCTGTAATCTCTATATATAATAAAGTCTCTATAGTGCTTTACAAAATACACGGTTTATTCAAATGTTTCTTAGTCTCTCGTATTTCAGCATAAACTAACGACTAATGAGTATGAAAACCCTAATTGCAGGGGTTTCAGATGAAGGCTCAGATTCACCTTTTCTCAAACAAGAGGGGGAAGAGAAGAGCATCAATATGGCTGTGTTGCCAGTATATGTAGAATGAACCACAATGGTATTTTCAAACATATACTGAAACACCTTGCCAGTGATAAGGCTCTTCAACCTGTTGTCTAATTTAAAAGCTGGAAACAACATGTCAAAAAATCATATCATGTGAGAAAAGTGAGGCTTATCAAGTGCAAAAAAAGAAAATGTATAGAAATAACCTAATATGAAGTGCATTAAAGTACCTTATGAGTTATTACTCATTAGAACAGGAGTAGCACGCTTCCCTTGAAATCATTTTAAAGTCAAAAACATCCTATTCATTTGCATTCAACAAAAAAGAAAAATGCACTTAGCCAAACAAAATAACATAATGAAAAGAAATAGAAATACTGACCATTTGAAATAGAAATGCTCTCCACTCAAATAAATATAAAAAAATGCATGGATATCCAATGCTCAAAGTAGTTTCTAGTTTCCTTGAGAGTTAAGTGATCATTCCTTCTCAGAGTCATCCCCTTTCCATCATCAACAAGCATATCAAAATAAATTTCTAGCATGAAACAACAGTAGTGAGAAAATAAATAAGCATAGAAATTCTTTTTGACACTTCATATGAAACCAAGTAGTGTCTAGAAACGTGTCGCACATAAATTGATGAAATGCGTCAAATGAAATAATTACTATAGCAGGGAAGGTATACTGAGTTATTCTCATTCCAACGTGGTTGGAGTACAATAAACTATGTTCAAGAATGTAATAAAAGTACGAGTACAATAAATTATTTTCAAAGAAAAAATTTAGGAAGTCAATTCACATGAAACCAAGTAGAGTGGATATCTGTTTCAGAAAATGGTGATGTGTTCCATTGTACCATGCTTACAACATCAAATTTGACATAGAAACACACAAAGATTCAAAAGAATAAATGAAAGGCGGGGGAAGAAGGGAAAAATCCCAAAAATATTGAGTTAGGGTTGAACAAAAGGAGACTCAGATTCGCCTTTTCTCAGACACAAAAGAGATGTTTGCGAAGGCTGCATCAACAGAATCTGTGCATAGGGCCACATGGATAATTTCACACAGGCAAAGAGTCACATGGCCAGGAAACAACTCCTCACACGATGTATGATTCAATAGCTGAAATCATCGCCACTGCCTTGTTATTTAAGAGCGAGAAAAATTGGAATAGAAAAGTGACGCAGTCAGAAGCCGCCCAAAGGAATAGCAAGCGCTAAACCTTGAATGAAAACAGGGTTGCAAGCGCAAACCCTATAGATAAGCTCTGGAGTCCACCAGGAATAAAGAAAACTTTGGATTCTATATAATAAAAGAGATAATCCTTATGGCCATGCCAAAGGTCTTTAAATACAGGAAACAAAAGAAATCCTAATGGGCCTTATGGGCTTTTAATCCAAAACAGAAATTTAATAAAACAAATAATAAAAAATAAATTGCTGAAATATTAAAATAAGAAAATTCTTAAATATTAAAATGCTTTCCGTCGCGCGATTTCTTCTTCAATACGCGCGGCCAGCCTTCCTACATCAGTCTCTTCCACCTCTGAAGAACTCGACCCCGAGTTCTCTTCTTGATAAAGAGCCTGATCTGCTTGATACTCATGAATGTCAGCAACGTTAAAGGTATTAGATATATTCATGGCATCTGGGAGAGCTACCACATAAGCATTATCATTGATCTTCCGTATCACTTTGAACGGACCATATTTGCGTGGCTGCAGTTTGTTGTAAGTACCAACCGGGAACCTCTCTTTGCGCAGAAACACCATCACATCGTCTCCTACATTGAAAACTTTGACTCTTCTGCGTTTGTCAGCAGCTGCTTTATTCTTCTGCCCAGTAGCCTCTAACTTAGCCTTGACAGCTTCTTTAACAGTCACCATTTCCTCGGCCATATTCTCAACCGCCGCACTAACTCCAGGCGCCTTAGGAAACTTAACCAAATCAACTACCTGCTTAGGAACAGAGGTATAGACCAGGGAGAATGGTGATTTCCCTGTAGCTGAATGCACAACGCTGTTGTAGGAAAATTCGACCTGAGGTAAAACTAAATCCCACTGTTTCGGCTTATCACCACAAACACTTCGAATCATATTTGCCAAAGTTCTGTTGGTTACCTCAGTTTGTCCATCTGTTTGAGGATGAGCTGTAGAACTCCGGTTCAGTGTGGTTCCAAACAATCTCCAAAGAGTAATCCAAAAATGACTAAGAAATTTGGTGTCCCTGTCTGAAGTAATTGACTTAGGAACCCCGTGAAGACGCACAACCTCCCTGAAAAACAGTTTGGCTATGTTGGACGCATCAGCAGTCTTTTTACAAGCAATGAAGTGGGTCATCTTGGAGAATCTGTCTACTACAACAAACACAGAATCTACACCTCTCTGTGTACGAGGCAAACCCAACACAAAATCCATGGCTAAGTCTTGCCAAATATCATCAGGAATAGGTAAAGGCATATAAAGACCAGTATTTTGAGACTGACTCTTAGAAACCTGACAAGTATAACACCTCCCGACTATAGTACTAGCGTCCCTCCTTAAATGTGGCCAATAATATCTCTCCTCCAGGCTAGCAATGGTCTTGTCTCTACCCAGATGACTGCTAAGACCACCACCATGCAGGTCTCGAATCAACTTCTCTCTTAAAGAGGAGCAAGGAATGCATAGTTGACCCCCTTTAAAAAGATAGCCATCTCGAATATGAAAATCTGCACAAGGATGTTTCCCACTACACTTAGCCCATAACTCCTTGAACTCAACATCACTTTCATACAGCTCTTTCAGGCACTCAAAACCTATTATCTCTTGCGCTAAGGTAATTAGCAAAGAAGCCCTCCTACTTAATGCATCTGCTACCTTGTTAAGAGCCCCCGACTTATGCTGAATAATAAAAGGAAATTTTTGCAGAAAACTCACCCATCGAGCATGCATCTTGTTTATCACTTTCTGGCTATGGAGAAACTTTAAAGCTTGATGGTCAGTGAATAAAATGAACTCCCTTTGAACCAAATAATGTTCCCACTGACGTAGGGCTCTAAAGACTGCATAGAATTCCTGATCATAAGTACTCCATTTCTGGCGGGCATCGCTTAATTTCTCGCTGAAAAAGGCTACAGGTTTCTTCTCCTGAGATAACACAGCTCCTATTCCCACACCACTAGCATCACATTCAACTTGGAACAACTTGTCAAAATCGGGAAGTGCTAATACTGATGCGGTACATAGCTTCTCCTTAATCAGTGCAAAACTCTGCTCTTGCTCAAACCCCCAATTGAACTTCCCTTTCTTCAAACATTCAATAATAGGTGCAGTGATAGTACTGAAATCTTTGATAAACCGCCTATAGAAGGTGGCCAAACCATGAAAGCTACGAACCTCAGTCACGGATTTAGGTGCAGGCCACTCCCTTATAGCACTCACCTTATCTTCATCAACCTGAATCCCTTCTTCTCCAACAACAAAGCCTAGAAAAAGTAACTTATTGGCGTTGAATGTACATTTTTTCAGATTAATGTACAACTGGTTCTCCTGTAAGACTTGCAACACTTGCCTTACATGCTGCAAATGTTCTGTCTTGGTCTTACTATAAATCAGAATATCATCAAAATAAACTACTACAAAAGAACCAGTAAACGGGCGCAAAACCTGATTCATCAACCGCATGAAGGTGCTAGGGGCGTTTGACAAACCAAAAGGCATCACCAACCACTCATACAATCCCTCTTTGCTCTTGAAAGCGGTTTTCCATTCATCGCCAGGTCTGATTCTGATCTGATGATAGCCACTGCGCAAATCTATCTTCGAGAATACCTTAGAACCGGCCAACTCGTCAAGCATGTCTTCCAACCGGGGAATTGGGAATCGATACTTGATAGTTATCTTATTAATGGCTCAACTGTCAACACACATCCTCCACTGATTTCCTTTCTTAGGGACTAAAAGAACTGGTACTGCACATGGACTCATGCTCTCACGAATAAATCCCTTCTTCAACAAATCCTCAATTTGCTCCCTTAAAATCTCATTCTCCTTGGGGCTCATGCGATAGTGAGGAAGGTTTGGTAAGCTAGACCCCGGGATGAGGTCAATTTGATGTTGAATATCTCGCATAGGAGGCAAATCATCTGGTAATTCCTCTGCAGTCAACTCCTTGAAATCCTCAAGGATCTCTAGTACTTCTTCTGGAATCGTTGTTTCCTTCTTCACAGCATTCATCAACCCTTTGATCACCACTGGACAGAAACATTCAGTTTCTTTTACAGCTTCCTCAAGCTCCTTTTCACTCTTCGTCATCACCAAGAAACTAGACTTTTTTCCTCCTAGATTCTTATCAAAGTGTAAAACAGGAGCCATAGCAATTTTATGTGTGTTCCATGTAAACATCACCACGTTATCTCGTCCTCGATAAGTGATATCATTATCAAACTGCCAAGGTCTACCAAATAAAATATGACAAACATCCATATCAAGAACATCACATAGTACCTCTTCTTTATAATATTTTCCGATGGAGATAGGAACTTTGCAGGCTAGTGTTACTCGAACTTGGGAGCCCTTGCTTACCCAACCGAGAGTGTATGGCTTCTCATGGGGTTCTGTGGGCAACTTTAAATATTCTACCAATTTCTGCGACACCAGATTCTCTGTGCTACCATTATCCACAATCAGATTACACACTTTATTCTTGATAGAACAATGTGTTTTAAACAAATTCTTGCGCTGTCCTTCGTCTTTGGATGCTAGTAACATTCGCTGCAACACAAAATTTACCCTCTCATCAGATTCTTCTTTTGCAAATTCAACATCGGCATATTCATCGTTCTCAACTGTAAGATCTTCTCTTTCCTCATCTTCCTCCCTCTCTTCCACAACAACAGCGACTCTCCTTGTTGGACAAACATTTGATTTTGTGGCCTCTCCTGTTACAACGATAACAAGTGTCTATCGAGGGTCTAACATATGGATTATTTTGCCTCTGAATCGGTGTTTTTCCTTGCTGCACACCGCTAGAGCTGCTAGCCCCCTTATTCCCAGGGTTGGAATCCCGGGATGTTGCATTCTTTTCCTTGTCACCTGCTGAGTCAAAGTTACTTTGGGGTGAGTACCTTCTAATAGACGAGAAATTTCGAGGAGATTTCTCCATCAATTTCGCCTTCAAAGCTAAACTGGATGCTTCAGCTACAGTCCATACAGTCTGTAAACCCATCTTCTCCTGTAAGGACCCCTTTAGGCCACTGATGTATCGAGCCACTTTCTGATTCTCTGATTCTCCCAATTCATTGCGCTCAAAAAACCTCAGGAACTCAGCTGTGTATTCAGTCACGGTTCTCTTGCCCTGAACACACTCAATGTACATCTTATAAAGAATTTGTTCATAATCTTCCGGTAAAAACCGCTCCAGCATCAATTGTTTCATTCTTCGCCAAGTTCTGACTGGCCCCTTTCTTTGCCTCTGCCTTTGAACAACAAGTTTATCCCACCAGACAGCTGCAGTACTTTTAAGCCTGATCGCAACCATCTTGACTTGCTTGTTCTCAGGGACTCCCATAACGTCGAAGAACCTGTCGACGTCGATCTGCCAATCAAGAAACTCCTCCACTCCCATCGTTCTGTAGAACAATGGAATATCAGCCTTCACTCGATAGTCATGGTTGTTCTGTAGATTCCCACGATTATCCTCTTCATCGTGAGGTTCTTCTTCATCAGAACTCGAATCTTCGACACAGTTTCCACCCCGTAGAACCCTAATTGGTTCCTCTCTCCTGTCTCTTCGTCGATTCCTATTATTGTTGGCGTTGTTCGCCTGATTTGCTAAATTCGCCATCTGTTCAGTCAAAGCAGTTAGAGTCGCGGTAAAAGCCGTGGTAATTCCCTCAAGATCTGCTTTGGTCACCGGTTGATCCGCCATAGTTGTCAAGCTACGAAAAGAACAGGAGAAAACCTGCTCTGATACCAACTGACGCAGTCAGAAGCCGCCCAAAGGAATAGCAAGCGCTAAACCTTGAATGAAAACAGGGTTGCAAGCGCAAACCCTATAGATAAGCTCTGGAGTCCACCAGGAATAAAGAAAACTTTGGATTCTATATAATAAAAGAGATAATCCTTATGGTCATGCCAAAGGTCTTTAAATACAGGAAACAAAAGAAATCCTAATGGGCCTTATGGGCTTTTAATCCAAAACAGAAATTTAATAAAACAAATAATAAAAAAGAAATTGCTGAAATATTTAAATAAGAAAATTCTTAAATATTAAAATGCTTTCCGTCGCGCGATTTCTTCTTCAATACGCGCGGCCAGCCTTCCTACATCAAAAAGAGAGTACATGTGAGTATTATGTATATGTGCAGAGCTGTTAGCAAATTTCACTGAGAAGGATCATCGACTTGCACACAACAACTCAGAGTGGCAATGCCTCTGAAGACGACAACCTTATCTCTGAATTTGGATCCACATAATTAATCTAACAACTAATGTGTGTAAACCATATTTGCAGGGTTACAGAGGAAGGCTCAGATTCACCTTATCTCAAACAAAAAGTGGAAGAGAAGAGCATCACAGCTTCATTGAGTACTCTGTTAAAATATCTTGCATTCTAACAGAAACAAACCACATCACAGATAAAATGCCAACATCACCAAGTTTAAAAAGTGATAAAACAAAATTTTATTGTGATAAGCTATTATAAAGAACTAATGAAGCGCATTATATGAAACCTGCACTACGCCAAACAATTAGAAACCACCACAAAATGGAAAAAAAAATACAGAAAATATAAAGAACTAACCAATGTAGATAGGAGTAACAGATCCTCTAGTTTTCTATTTAAGCATATCTTTCAAAACGACAGTCCTACGGTGAAAGGGGTAGTAATGTTGAGGCTCAACCATTCACCACTTCCTCTATGGCACTCCTCTCTCGCAATTTAAGCAAAATAGATTTGTGGCATTAACATTGAATGGGGAAAGCTAGGCCTTGGGTGAAATGAAGCATTTTGGGTTTCTTTGAGTAATGGGATTGGATGACTTGTGAAAATTTTAAGTCATACTACAATGACTCAAAGGATCAAGCTCTAGGAGATCATTAATGTGGATAACCGGTTCCAGTTTTGGTAAAGAGTTGCAAAACATCACAAAGTAGATTTGGGAAGGATTCCTTAGGTGTCCATTCTTTTCTCTGCTTAGTATAAATCAGAAGCAAATTGATATCTAAGACTAGCAGTGTTAAAGTTTTGTCACGAAGTGCCCTTTTCTACTCAAAGTCTTTCTCTTTCCACCACGGACAAGCGTATCTGCATATAAATGGGTTTCTAGACACTTGACAGAAATACATTATATTAGACCAACTAGTAAGATATTCGTGCTTCCGCACGGGTAAATTTATTTAATATTATATGAAATTTAATTAAATACGTATAAATTTAAAATAAATAATTTAATTATAAATGAAAAATATCATATAAATTCAATTGTATTAAATAATTATATAAAATTATTTCTCAATTTATAGTAATTATTGATTAAAATAAAATAGATATTTTGTTGATGATGACCCGTAAAATGAAAAATTTATTTGATGTAATATAAAATATATTTAAATACAAACGTAAAATGAACAATAATCATATGAATTTAATTTTATTAAATAATCATTAAAAAAAGAATGGTTAAATGAAGAAAGAAAAAAAATTAAAAAAATAAGGATATTATCTCTCTAATAAAAACAATGGTTGATTAAAATAAAATAAGTATTGTGCTGATAGTGACCCGTGAGATTACAATATTTTTAATTTTATTAAAATTAAAAAATACATTATTTTTTAGAGTTGATACATAAATAGAAAAAAAAATTAAAGTGAAAGTAAGAAAGTGTGTGAAGAAAATTTGAGAGAAATTTGAAATTTTAAGTAAGATAGAGAAAGTGTGTAATGATCGTTTAAAATAAATTAAATATTGTATTGATAGTGACATGTGAGATAAATAAATATTTAATTTTATTAAAATTAAAAAAAATAGATTATTAATAATTTTTGTGATTAAATGAAAAATAGTTAAAAGAAAGTAATAAAGTGTGGGAAAATGAAATGTGAAAGAAATTTGAAATTTAAGTAAGAGAGAGAAGAAGTGTGTTGGGAAGAAAAAGTTGGTTATTGAAAGGTTAAAAAGTTGGACCAATGAGAAACTAACAATTGTCGCTTGGTTATTGAAAAGTTGAAAAAGTGGTATGTGATTTTGTTAATTACAAAATTGCCCTTTTTTATGTGTAAAGAACTTTGTAGCAAAGGGCGTATTAGTCAGATTGGTCAATCTCTTATTAATTGTTTGTATAGTAGATTTTGTGATTAAATGAAAAATAGTTAAAAGAAAGTAAGAAAGTGTGGGAAAATAAAATGTGAAAGAAATTTAAAATTTAAGAGAAGAAGTGTGTTGGGGAGAAAAAGTTGGTTATTGAAAGGTTAAAAAGTTGGACCAATGAGAAACAAAACAATTGTCGCTTGGTTATTGAAAAGTTAAAAAAGTGGTATGTGATTTTGTTAGTTACAGAACTAGTAACAAACTCGTGCATACGCACGGGTTCTGTTTGGTTACGCGAATTTGGATACATCATATATTTTAAATAAAAATGTAAAAAAAGAAAAAAAATTAGATAAATAATTAATTATATCATATATAAAAATATTTAGATCAATAATAGATTTTTTTCCCGTATACCATTTTTGGATTAAAAATATTTAATCATAAATATCATTTCTCGTATATAAAAATATTTAAAGCAATAATAATTTTTTTCCCGTATACAAAATTCATTTTTGTTTAGGTATCATTTACAAAAATATTTGGATCAATAGTAAATTTCGTATATAAAAATATTTAGATGAATAATAAATTGTTTCCCGTATACCATTTTTAAATAAAAAATATTTGGGTCATAAATATCATTTTTCGTAAATAATAGAATTTTATGGTACAAAGACAATATGGTACAATATTTGAATAATAAAATTAAGTTGGCTAAATTACAGTTTTGGTCCCTCTGTTTTGGATTTTCCACGATTTTGGTCCCCTATTTTCTTTTTAAACAGTTTTGGTCCCCCATTCCAATTTTGATGCAACTGTTCATGCACTGTTCATGTACGGACATGTACTGTTCATGTACGGATATGTACTGTTTATACACTGTTCATGGACAAAATTGGGATAGGGGACCAAAACTGTTTAAAAAGGAAATAGGGGGACCAAAATCGTGAAAAACCTAAAATAGGAGGACCAAAACTGTAATTTAGCCAATTAAGTTTGATAAAATATAAGAGTTGTATTATTTTAATAATAAAATTAAGAACTTTATGGTACAAAGACAAAAAAAAACCACAATTTTAATGTGGTGCCAAAAACTCAAATAAGGGTATTTTAGACTTTTCCACAATCATTAATTTTCTTATATTATAGATTGATTGATTTTTTTTTAGAAGAAAGAAGTGAGAAAGTGATGAAAGAGAAAAAAAAAATAGAGAATAGAGAGAGATTTGATAAGTTTGATAAAATATAAGAGTTGTATTATTTTAATAATAAAATTAAGAACTTTATGGTACAAAGACCAAAAAACCACAATTTTAATGTGGTGGCAAAAAATCAAATAAGAGTATTTTGTACTTTTCCACAACCATTAATTTTCTTATATTATAAATTGATTGATATTTTTTTTGGAAGATAGAAGTGAAAAAGTGATGAAAAAGAAAAAAAATAAAGAACAATTAGAGATTTGATAAGTTTGATAAAATATAAGTGTTGTATTATTTTAATAATAAAATTAAGAACTTGATGGTACAAAGACCAAAAAACCATAATTTTAATGTGGTGGCAAAAACTCAAATAAGGGTATTTTAGACTTTTCCAGAACCATTAATTTTCTTATATTATAGATAGATAGATTGCCCTTTTTTATGTGTAAAGAACTTTTTAGCAAAAGGCATATTAGTCAGATTGGTCATTCTCTTATTAATTGTTTGTATAGTAGATAGTAGATAAATTGGTGGCATAGAATAGAAGAATCTAGGTCCATTTTAAGCTTTAAATTGGGATACAGTTCCTCCAGTATTTGAACATATCTCGAAGGTATAGTTTAACAATCCATATCAATTATGACGTTAAATTGGCTTCCATGTACGTACAGAATCCTCAATGAGCTAATTTGTCTTTTGCTATAAAATCAAATAGCTACGTAGTATGATCCATGAGTCCTTTACTCATTTTTTAACTTTCTTAAAGTTCTGGTAAGGTGTGAAAGCCTCAATGCTCAAAGGAACAGTCTGCAATGAAAGGGACATGGAAAACAAAATAAAGTCTCAAGTTAAAAACTATATTGCCAGTTAATTTCAATTTTAATATTATGCAAAAAACACCATCAAAAAAGCACGAAAACTAAAAGATAAGAAAACTACTATATGTGCAACTTTATATCACTGTCAAATCAAATGTATGCAAAGCCAAAAGTATAGGCATGATTATTGAATGAACAAAGTATTATATGTGCCAGTTATATTTGTGAGTTACAATTTAAATATGCAGTTAAGGATAAGTATTTTATGAACTGCAGCAAAAAAATGATTTATGACAAGATCTTTTATGTGCAACTTTATATCATTAAAAAAGAAAAAAAACACCATAAAAAAACCACGAAAACTAAAAGATAAAAAACTACTATATGTGCTACTTTATATCACTGTCAAATGTATGCAAAGCCGAAAGTATAGGCGTGATTATTAAATGAACAAAGTATTATATGTGCCAGTTATACTTGTGAGTTACAATTTATTATATGTGCCAGTTATACTTGTAAGTTACAATTTAAATGCAGTCAAGGATAAGTATTTTATGAACTGCAGCAAAAAAATGATTTACGACAAGATCTTTTTATGTCCCAATCGTTAAATTTGACTCTGGGAAACAAACAAAATTCAACCAAACGGAATAAAGAAAAGGACCCAAACACAATTAGAGTTAGGGTTGAACAAAAGGAGGCTCAGATTCGCCTTTTCTCAAACAAACGAGCAAGTTCGCCAAGGCTGCGTCAACAGTATCTGTGCAAAGAACCCAGAGAGGATTTCACAGAGACACAGAGTCACCATGCCTGGAAACAGATCTTCACTCATGTCTGATTCAATTGTTGAGAACATCACTGCCTTGTTATCCAAGAGGAGGAGATGGAAGAAGAAGAAAAAGAAGTATATAATTGAGACGGAGGGAGTATGTATATGTGTATGCATGCATGTATGAAGAGCTGTTTGCAAATTTCACTGAGAAAGATCATTGGCTCAGCAACTCAGAGTGGCAACAGCTCTCAAAACAACCTTATCTCTGAGTATTGAGCCTCATACTTAAACTAACGACTAATGAGTATGAAATCCCTAATTGCAGGGTTTCAGATGAAGGCTCAGATTCACCTTTTCTCAAACAAGAGGTAGAAGATAAGAGCATCACCATGGCTGCGTTGCCAGTATATGTAGAATGAACCACAACGGTATTTTCAAACAAATACTGAAACACCTTGCCAGTAATAAGGCTTTTCAACCTGTTGTCTGATTTAAAAGCTGAAAACAACATCACTGCCTTGTGTGTCCTCCATAAAGAAAAGTGTCAAAAAACCATATCATGTGAGAAAAGTGAGGCTTAGCAAGTGCAAAAAAAGGAAATGTATAGAGATAACCTAATATGAAGTGCATTAAAGTACCTTAGAAGCTATTACTCATTAGAACAGGAGTAGCACGCTTCCCCTGAAATCATTTTAACATCGAAAACCTCCTATTCATCTGCATTCGACAAAAAAAGAAAATACACTTAGCCAAACAAAACAACATAATGAAAAGAAATAGAAAGTATAAAATAGAAATACTGACCATTTGAAATAGGATTACCAAGCCCTCTAGTTCTCTATTTCAAATGTATAAAAAATGCATGGATATCCAATGCTCAAAGAAAATTATAGTTTTCTCAAGAACTAAGCGACCATTCCTTCTTAGAGTCATCCCCTCTCTAGCACGAAACAATAGTAGAGTGATATAAAAATATAAACATAGAAATTCTTTTTGGACTTCACTTCGTATGAAACCAAGGAGCGTCTAGAAATCCCTCGCACAGAAATTGATGAGGTGGGTCAAGTGAAACACGGTTACTATAATTAGTGCAGCATTAGGAAAGGTGTACCCTGAGTCCTTCTCTTTCCACTACGGATGGAGTACAAAAAACTATATTCAAGAATGAAATGATAGTTTGAGTACAATAAATTATTTTCAAAGAAAAATTTTTAGGAAGTCAATTCACATGAAACCAAGTAAGTAGAGTGGATATCTGTTTCACAGAAAATGTTGATGTGTTCCATAGTACCATGCTTACAACATTAAATTTGACATAGAATAGAAACAAACAAAATTTCAAAAGAGCAAATGAAAGACGGAAAGAAAAGGGAAAATCCCAAAAAAAAAAAAAATGAGTTAGGGTTGAACAAAATGAGGCTCAGATTCGCCTTTTCTCAGACACAAAAGAGAAGATGTTTGCAAAGGCTGCATCAACAGAATCTGTGCAAATGACCACAAAGGTAATTTCACACAGACAAAGAGTCACATGGCCAGGAAACAACTCTTCGCACAACGTCTGATTCAATTGCTGAAATCATCATCACTACTTTGTTATCTAAGAGAGAAGAATCGGAATAGAAAAGAGAGTATGTGTGTGTATGTATGTATATGTGCAGAGCTGTTAGCAAATTTCACTGAGAAGGATCATCGGCTTGCACAGCAACTCGGAGTGGCAATGCCTCTCAATACAACCTTATCTCTGAATGTGGAGCCTCATAATTAAACTAGCAACCAATGTGTGTAAACCATAATTGCAGGGTTACGGAGGAAGGCTCAGATTCCCCTTATCTCAAGCAAAAAGTGGAAGAAAAGAGCCTGACCACGGCTGCATAATCAGTACCTGTAGAATGAACCACGATGGTATTTTCAAATAGATACTGTAACACCATGCCAGTAGCCAGGTTCTTCAACCTCTTGTCTGATCTAAAAGTTGAAAACAACATCATAGCCTCCAAGTATCCTCTACCAAGCAATTTATATAATAATAAGATATTGTTGAATGTGTAAGTCATATAAGAGGTTTAGCAAGTGCAAAAACAGAAAATTAATAATTTATTAAGCACATAGAGCAAGTTAAAAATACCTCAAAAGTAATTAGAACAAGTGCGGCGTGCTTCGTCTGAACATTTTAACATCAAAAACCTCAAATTCATCTGCATTTATATCAAAGAAAAATGCACTTAGACAAACAAAACAGTGCAAAATGAAAAGAGAAGAAATAAACTACTAACCATTTGGGATAAAAGAGTTCCAAGCCCTCTATTTAAATATTTAAATATAAATACTGATTGATAAACAAGGCTTGTTATGTTATAATTTTCTCAAGAGTTAAGTGCCAATTCATTCTCAGTATTTATCTTTTAACTATGTACAGGCATACCTAAATAAATTTCAAGAATAAATCAATAAACAATATCGCTTCAAATGAAAATGAAAACATGACTCCAAAAAGACTACATATGATGTACAGCATTAGAAGTAAGAATGACGAACTACATCACTTCAAATGAAAACATAACTCCAAAAAGACTTAAATGATGTACGGCATTAGGAAATAAGAATGGTGTACTGCTATGCTTGCAGCAATGTAGCATGTTCACGTGTCATTTTTTTATTCTTGCTTAGAAATTTTAGGAGGAAAAAAATTACGTAGATAGCAATCCTCAAAAGCGACAAGTGTCATAAATGAAAGAGATGGAAAATCAAAATAAAGTCTCACAGTAAGTAATATCAGAAACTCATTCCAAATTCATGTATTATATGTAAAAAAAAGATCATTAAACAACAAAAATACAGGCATGAAAACTAAAGAAAAACACTTCATCTATAGATGAAATCTCATAATTAGTCTTTTTAATAATAACATAATCACTGTCAAAAAATGTAAGCATACTAGAAAACATATGAGTGGTTTTGGAATAAACAAACGATGCAAATTTTGTCTTTTAGTCTAAAATCACTTGTAACGATAAATAATTATGGGCTGCATTGAAAAAAATTAGTTTTTGTGAGAAACACTTCTCACTACTCTAATGCTTCCATCATTAAAAAATTTACTTGATGGAAAACAAACAAAATTAAACCAAATTCAAAAAAAGGGGAGAACAATACAGGGACCCCCATCCTTACAAAATTAAAGATGGGGCTGAAGAAAAGAAGGCTCAGATTCGCCTTTTCTCAGACAGAAGAGTGAAGAGGTTCCCAAGGGCTGCGTCAATAACAGCGTCTGTGCAAAATACAACAAGTGTGATTTCACACAGGCGCAGAATCACCTCACCTCACCTCACCAGGAAACATCTCTTCACCCAATGTCTGGCTCAATTGCTGAAAACATCATCACTGCCTTATTATATAAGAAGAAGAAAAAGACAGTAAATATTGCCTTGTTATCAAAGAAGAAGAAGAAGAAGAAGAAGAAGAAGAAGAAGAAGAAGAAGAAGAAGAAGAAAAACAAGCTCATGGAAGAACAGAGTAAGTATATATGAAATGAGAGTTGTTTAGAAACTTCATTAAGATGGATCATCAGCTACCACAACAACACAAAGAGGCAACAACTCTCAAAACAGCCCTATCTCTCTGAGCGTGGAGCCTCATACTTAAACTTTTCAGGGTTTCATAGAAAGGCTCAGATTCACCTTTTTCTCAAACAATTGACAGAAGAAAAGAGCCTTAACATAGCTGCATAACAAGTATCTGTAGAGTAAACCAATAAATGGTATTTTCAAACAGATACTGCAACACCTTGCCAGTACTAAGACTCTTCATCTTCAACCACCTGTTTGATTTATAAAAGCTGAAAGCAACATCATTGCCTCATTGCGTCCTCTATCAAGAATCAAATAAATCACATCACAGAAGAAATGTGCGAGTCACATAAGAGTTTTAACTATAACCTAATATAAAACACAATAAGATAATTGAAGATACCTTAGCATTTAAACATTGAACCCGTCAAATTCATTTGCATGTCCTGAACAAAGATAAAAATGCAGTTAGCCAAAAGAAAAAGAACAGAATGAAATGTAACCGAAGATATGAAATACCAACCATTTGTGATTTTAGAATAAAAAGTGCCATAACCACTATGAAAATAACAAAACAATAATGCTCGAGTTGAATCATCCTTAGCTTTCTCTTCATAATTTCATTAAAAAATTAGTTGCGAGAAATGCTTCTCACTACTCTAACGCCAACATAATTCAATTTGACTTGGTTGGAAACAATTCAAACAAACAAAAGTAGATCAAACCGTAAAAGAAGGACAAATAGAGGGGTCCCAAACACAATTTGAGAGAGGGTTGAACAAAAGAAGGCTCAGATTCGCCTTTTCTCGGACAGGCGAGAGAAGAGGTTCCCAAAGGCTGCGTCTAGCATCTGATACAGAACTACAACAAATGTAATTCCACACAAACACAAAATCACCTCGCCATGAAACAACTCTTCACTCAACGTCGGATTCAATCATTAAAAACATCATCACTGCCTTGTTATATCTAAGAAGATGAAGAAGAAAATGAAGAAGATAACATTGCATGTCATCAAAAAAGAAAAAGAAAAAAAAAGTTCACATTGAAGAATATATGGGTGCAATATAATGAATATGTTAAGAGCTGTTTACAAATTTTACCGAATGATCATCGGCCACCACAACAACACAGAGAGAGGCAACAACTCTCAAAACAACCTTAGCTCTCTGAGTGTGTAGAGCCTCATATTTAAACTAACAATTAATGAGTCTGTAAACCCTAATTAAAGGGTTTCACATGAAGGAAGGCTCAGATTCACTTTTTCTCAAACAATAGGCATAAAAGAAGAGCCTCAACATGACTGCATTATCAGTATCCGTATAGAATAAACCATGAAAAAGGTGTTTTCAAACAGATACTGTTAAACACCTAGCCAATATCAAGAAACTTCAGGTTTCAACCTCTTGTCCGATCTAAAAGGTGAAAATAACATCATTGCCTTAATGTATCCACTATCAAGAAACTAATTTCAAATAAATCAAATAATGTAGCCGAAATTATGAACAAGTTTAACCTAAAATGGAACACACGAAGAAGCAGGTTGAAAATACCTTAGCGTTATACTCCTGAAACAGTTTATAACATTGAAAAGTTCCATTCATCTGCATCTTCGTCTTCCACGTTTTCCTATAGGAATTTAAGCGAAGTGGATTTGCGCAGTGGGGAAATGATAGGTTTGGGGCGAAAGGAAGCATTTTAGGTTTTGTTGGGTGCGGTGGCGGTGATGACGGGGACAGGGACTGAGTGGGAATTAATTACTAGTTTTTTTGGCGCGACTATCCAGAAATTTATTTATTTTTAAAGAATATCTCACCTCATCCTTTGAGATTGTGGCACACCATATATAGTGTCAAATTTATCTTTATGTTTTTTTTTATCTCCAGAAGCATTTTTATTTATTTTAGGTTGATTTGTGTTGTAGATATATCTATAGAATTTTCTTTTAACGGAATATTTTTTAATTTAAAATTGTTTTGTAGATATATTTTTGAAAAAATTTAAAATAGAAGAAGAAAAATGTACTTCCAAGAGTATCTACTAAAAGGATATTAAGTATTTAAAAATACTATAAGTTGGATTGAGATATGTTACAATGATAATTGAGACTAATTAGAAGCAATTTTACACTGCATATCAATTTAATTGAATTATTTTTTAAACATAAAGAGAGAAACATGGAATATGTATTTATTAAAATTATTTAATTATAATTTATTTTTTATTTTTAATCATTAAATAAAATAAAGAAAAAGAATGGCAACTTTTATACATGTCAATAATATAAACTTTATCCTATTTTGGATTAATAGCTATTTATCATTTTTTTTTATTTAACGTGGTTTATCTTTTGGTAAGTTTGGAAATTGTGAGAGTTTACGATTTTTAAAACTTTGTCAACCATGGGTAGGGGTGTTCAAAACTAAATCAGCCCAATAAAATACCGCAAAATCGAATCAAATCGAAACCACAAAAAAACGCATTTGGTTCGGATGTGTTTGGGCCATTTTTTATAAAACCGCGCGGTTCGGTTTACGGTTTGTATTTTACAAACCGGACAAAATCGCATTACATTACAACCCCCAAACTTCACGTAACTTATATCTAACCCGAACTCAAACATATTATGCTTTAATCTTACGATTACAAATGATTTTCTCTTCCTCACATTTAAGGTTTCAGTTTAAGTCTTCTCAAATCTCTCCTAGCGGTAGATAAAAAACACCAGTCAAGGTATTTCTAGAGAGAGATGTTCCTCCTTCTCTCTAGAAATTTTTTCCCCAATCCTCTAGGGTTTCGTGGCTCTTCTCCACCTCCATGGTGGTCCTTTCCTTCCACCTCTATGGTGGCACCCTCCCTCTCTTTTGAGAGCACTTTCTTTTCCATCCCTTTTTCTTCTCATTCCCTCACCATAACCAAACTTCTCACTGAAACCTCCCTCTCTCAACCATTACCAACCGTCAAGTTTTCTTTTCTTCTTTTACGACCGTCACCGGAACCACCACCGCCAAGAAGAACTGACAAGTTAGTTGTGAGTTTTCTGCACACCTCAAACACAACAACAATGGATGATTCTCTCCCTCAAGTTGCTGCTCATGCAACTCTGTTGTCCGAAATTTATCGTCCACCACCAAAGCCGCTATGGTTATACAATATGAAAATTTGAACTGAGATGGTTAATTTCGGTTTATTAATTTATGTTATGTGTTTTTGTGTTTTAGTGGTAAATGATGCACTCTTGGTGTTTGACAAAATGCCTTAAAAGATTTTTGTGTCTTTTAGCATGTTTATGTGTGTCTATTGGCACTTCATAGTGATTGAGGAAGCTTATGAGCAGTGGCGGAGCCAGAAAATTTATAAAGCCCGGGCAAAAATTTAAAGACGGCAAAATCATAAAGTTCCAAATTTTGAATCAAAATCATAAACAGTACTAAATCAGCTAATCACAAACCTATTAAATGTGGTTGTCTTTCCTATCTTTGCTCACGCCTGTTTCTTTGCTTTCGTGCTTTGAAAACAGTTATAGTGTTAAAAGCATAAAACATGGAGACGAGAAAAACATAAATTAGAAATTTAAAAGAAGGATTTGAAAGACTAAAATGAAGGGATTAACTTACCGAAATATCTAGAAGAAGGATTTGGTTCAAAACAATAAAGAAACAAACTCTTCTATCTACTAATATTTTTAAGTCCCCCTATTATATAGAAAAAGTATAGCTTTAAAAACAGAAAATATAAAAAATTAAATAAAAGGGTTGGACAATGGAACTAATAATGAATTTCATATGTACTCTAAATTTCCTTTCAAAGTTAGATTTAGACAAAGTTCAATCTATTAGTGAATCTTCTGAAACCAAACATATTAAATTCATTGCTCCATTTTTGTTCATCTATTCACTTTTATTCTAAGAAATATAAAAGCTAAAGTTTTTAAAGGTTCAACTATTTACCCTTTTCACACCCATTATATGTATGAGCATAAAAAAACATGTCAATATAACTCCATAAGCACGTAAGCATCAAATTTATTTAGAAAATGTAGTTGATAAAATCACATTTAAGTGATGACAGTAGCAATAAAGCTCAGTGAACAAAACTTAAAATTAATTTTAACAATGTTCAATAAACAACAAAATGGTTAGGAAAAGAAATAAATGATTCAAGCAGAGATATCTAAGCACCAGGAAAAGATTCAAGCAGAGATATCTAAGCATTCCCAACCAAAGTTCAGTAAACAACAAAATGATTAGGTTTGAAAAGAGTTAAGCAGGGTAGATGAAAAAATGACATTGGAAGACTTGACATCTCTCACAATTAAATGCAATGTTCAATAAGAAATTGTTGAGCTCTCGAGGCACAAATAAAACCATGGATGTGGATGAAGTTATTTAATAAAGGCAGGACATGGCTGCAACAAAAGCTACTTGGTGTATTAAATTGAAATAAATAGAATAAGCATATATGAAACAACACATTCATGAAACAACAACATCATAACTTATATTTATATTAAATTGAATGAAGGAATGTACATGGTTCATTATACAACATGTTTCATCAGTAAACACTGTAAAACTACTCACAGATGCAAGTAAATCCACATATCCAGCAAAAGCAAAAAAAACATAAAGAAAGGAGAATTTTGGTTCAGAACTTTTACCATACACTTGGTGGGCACAACGCAAAACGACAAATTCGACTCCATTTCTCCATTAATTCGTCAAGCACAACTTGCAACAACAACAAATAGCAACACAACAAGAATGTCGTAGCGAGAATCGAACTGAAAAAGAAATAAAAAGAAATAAAAAAGAAGAAAGAATGAAGTCACGGTGTTCGTCGGAATGGTGTTGCAGAGGATGGCCATGGCAAATCTTCGGCGCATGATGATGAAGCGTGGTCGGGCGGAGCCTGGGCAGCTGCCCTACCTGGCCGGGCGCTGGCTCCGCCACTGCTTATGAGTTCAACATATATTCCATAACTATCTCTAGTCATCTATTAATTTGTGAACACTCAAAAAATTGGGGCAACTTTGAGACCAAAGAAAGTCGAAATGTGCAAACACAAGTCAAAGAAATCATCCTTAATTGGATTTGGAAAAAGACTATGGATTCTCATTTCTACATTGCTATTGATGGTGTTTGCAAGAGAGTGGATTGCTCGATGATACGTTGCTGGTTTTGGTTTGGTTGTGCCTTAGCTTTTGAAAATTATATGTATAATGTCTCTTATGATTATGTCGTGTTTTATGTTAGAAGTGTTTTTAGACTATGTATGGAGTATGTTCCATTTCAATTGTCTCGTAACATTTGTAATTCTTGCTTGATTGATATTAATGAAGCTGGATTTTCTATTAAAAAAATAATTTTGTAGATATATCTCCGGAAAAATTTAAAATAGAAGGAGAAAAATGTATTTCCGAAAGTGTATCTACTCAAAGGATACTAGATACTTAAAAATATTATGGGATGGATTGAGATATGTTAACAATGATAATGGAGACTAATTGAAAGCAATTTTACACTGCATACCAATTTAATTGAATTATTTTTTAGACATAAAGAGAGAAACATGAAATACGTATTTATTAAAATTATTTAATTATAATTTATTTTTTATTTTTAATCATTAAATAAAATAAAGAAAAAGAATGGCAACTTTTAAACTTGTCAATCATATAAACTTTATCTTATTTTGGATTAATAGCTATTTTTCATTTTCTTTTTTTTTATTTAACGTGGTTTTTTTTCGGTAAGTTTGGAAATTGTGAAAGTTTACAATTTTTAAAACTTTGTCAACCATGGGTAGGGGTGTTAAAAACCAAATTAGCCCAATAAAAAACTGCAAAATCGAACCAAATCGAAACCGCAAAAAAACGCATTTGGTTCGGATGTGTTTGGGTCATTTTTTATAAAACCGCGTGGTTCGGTTCGGTTTGCGGTTTGTATTTTACAAACCGAATCAAGTCGCATTATATTACAACCCCCAAACTTCACTTAACTTATATCTAACCCAAACACAAACATATTATGCTTTAATCTTACAATTACAAATGATTTTCTCTTCCTCACATTTAAGGTTTCAGTTTAAGTCTTCTCAAATCTCTCCTAGCGGTATTGCGTCTTCTTCTCATCTTATTTTCCAAGTACATATCACATTCTTTTCTAATCTTTTATCTCTTAAGTTCTTTCTTTTTCATCTTATTATTTTTATTATACAAAATTTTAAAACTTTCCCAACCATGAGTGTTGAACCCATAACCATTTGCATAACAATAGAAGCTCTTATCGCTAGGTGATTAGTTTGCATCAAAATGTATATATTACACTAGTAACAAACTCGTGCGTTCGCACGGGTTCTGGTACGGGACGCGCATTTGTTTCAGATGTATATTTTTTAATAGAAAAATTTCTGGTAATCCGTGAAAAAAATACTAATTGAGTGTCTAATTAATAAAAAACTATTTTAATTAGTAACTTCATGTCCTATTAATAATCAATATTTTGATCAATAACTTTATGTTCCCGTGTACACATATTATTTTTGTTTAGGTAACGTTATCAAAAATATATGAATTAATATTAAATTTTCATATATAAAAATATTTAGATCAATAATAGGATTTTTCCTGTATACCATTTTTTAATCAAAAATATTTAAATCATAAAGACCATTTTTTTATATAAAAATATTTAGATCAATAATAATTTTTTCCCGTATACAAATATTATTTTTATTTAGATATCCTTTACAAAAATATCTGGATCAATAGTAAATTTTTGTATATAAAATTAATTAGATGAATAATAATTTTTTTTCCGTATACCATTTTTTAATCTTCATTATATTTGGATTTGAACTTTCATAGATCTTTGATTTTCATTTCTTGCGATTTTCTATTATTAGGTATCATAAAATCACAAGTAAATTTTGATTTTTTCTTCGTATTGGATTTTATTGCTAGTCTAAACTTCTAATGTCCTCTATGATGTTTTGTATTACTTTCCTATCCTTTGATTGAATTTGAATGTTAGGTTAAAGCTTAGCACTATCCTTTCAATGTCAATGCATTACTTTCTTATCGATTCTGTCTATGCCTTGATCAATCTTTCTATGCATTGCTTCAGAATTCTGGAAGAAGAAATAATTAACTATTGTAAGTTGCAATGATTAATAATAGTTATCATGTTTATTCAATCTAATATCATGTACTTTCGGTGTGATTGCAGTATGAAGGTGGGTAAGACATCATCTTTTTGAAATGTAAGATTAAATGGAGGCAGAGCTTTTACTGAGCTTGATTTTGAGGTAAATAATTATTCTTCTTGCATTTATGCCTGCATTTCTCAAATTCTTTTGCTGACTTAGGTTTTGAATGCACATATTGGCGATTACTTTAATGTGTCTACTCTGTGAATTATGTTTGTGAAACATTATAGTGTTTTAGGCTACCTATGTGTAAAGGTCTCAAACACTTGGCCTATCTTGAAGTTAAATACTTTGTGGAATGTTTAGTTGTTTATGTTGTGTGAACTTAAAATGGTCCAATTTATTTGGTTGTGAAAATGATAGATTGACAATAGGTCAACATGAAGACCAATTTATGACCTACTATTTGAGATAGCATAAAAGAATATGAGAAGAAAATAGGTTACCTATAAATTTCTATTATTATCAAAGCCTCTTCCTTGTATTTTTGTGCACTTGAGCAACTAAGCCAAACTGCAAAAGTAGATGGATAAGTTTTTTTAGATGGGCACAAGCTATGCTGATTTATATTTCAATACTTTTGAGAGTAAATTGATTCCTAATTTAAGTAATCTGTACCTAATGACTTTTTCAAAATTTACGTTCAACAACTGGTATTCTTATGCATGTTTGTTAGAGTAACGATTAACGAAATGAGGTATTCGCTATGCTTCATCCCTGGGTATGTTGAAGGTCGAGAGCAGGAAATGTGATTTTTAACTTTAGGGACTTTTACAACTTGCTTGGAAAGACTGGAGGTACATTATATTATCCATCTAATTTTTATTCACTATGTTCAACAATGCATCTTAGTCTTACCAGTGTCTTCCTATGATGAGCTTTTTTTTAAAGCAATCAAAATAGTCAACATTTTGGCATTTTGCCAGAGATGCTTATGGCTGATAGTTTTCGAGTGCAGTATTGTATATCTACCTTTAATTTGTATTTTATAAATGTTACTCTCTTGAGCTATCATTTTTATTGCTCTTTTATATGCTTTTTAGTGTTCTGTTATGTTCTTCTCTCTTGTGATAGTTTCTTTCATATAAAATATGACTTTGACAGTACTGATACATTTCCATCTCCTTCCAAATATAGTGACTGAGGACTTTACTTGTCCATTTTGCTTTAATGCAGTGTCCGAGCTCTAAGGTATATGTTGTGATTTTTATTATAGTAATTGCTTGTTTGACTCATAATTTAATAATTAGAGAGGTTGTTGTTCTTTTTGCTTTGTTAGAAGTTAAGAGAAAAATTCAAAAACTATTTTTCACGGAAAATCATTGGATTTCAGTAGTTTATATACTCATTCTCTTTATTTAACAGATGAGTCTATGTACTTTGTGATTGGTTTTACAGTGTTGATAATTCAGTTTGAATAAATTGGTTTTGTAATATTGTTGTTAGCTAAAATCCTAAGAAAGCACAAGAATTTTATTTCATATACAACTTCATATTATCAATAAATTGTTTAGAAGATGTAAATTGCTTTATGTATTATTGCATGTTAGAAATCATATACATAGTCACAATGAATTTGAGGAAATTACAGTGGTACCATGATTTTGTTGGAGTTTCAAATAATGGTTTTTGTGGTATATTGCAGGAAACAAGCGTAAGATCTAGTCCGGAACACTTCGATTATAGAACATTATTGAGACGAAATCTCCATGTTCGGTTTAAAAATAAATCCTTTCTCAGATATGCCTAAATGAAGAAACAAGTTTTATATTCATTCAGTGTAAGCTTTGTATTGATATCACTTTGTAAGATTTGTATGGTTATCGATTGATTTTTGTTGTGTTGCTACTACTATTTGTGTCACTTTTATAGTGTTAATTACTTATAGTGTAACTTATTGTTCTATCTCACTATAGTTGTTTATTTTCTATTCTACATATATTTAATTTGTTCCCTAGCAATGAATTAATAATTGAGTGTGTCTTATTACATGTGAATTCTACTAAAGGAAAATGTTCTTTTATATACTGAAATTCACTTTTATTTTGTTAGTCTGTCACCCTCTTTCACATGCCCTGTATTCTTTCCTCATGGTTAGAAGGATACAAAACTATGGAAGAGCTTATGGAGATGATGAATATGTTATATACTCAGACTTGAGGAACAATCATGAGAAAGGGAACTAAACTACACTATACACATGAGGTTGTTGAGATTCCTAACCGTAGGCATTTGGAGAATCGTCTTCCTGTCATTGCTACCTTGAAACAATTCATAACAAGACTATAGAAAGTATGTTATCCAATAGGATCATCAAATTTTAACACTTATGACACAACCATGTGTATGTTTGATCGCGACTTTACGTGTCTATTAATTTGATGACTGCAAGTGCACAGTCGTGTCGTGTAGTTTTAAAAGATATCGAATCCACAGGGACTATGAATCGATCTACCGTTATCTAAGGTTACTTTGTAAAGCTAAGGCTACTAATATTTTGATTGTTCCTAAGGGAAAGTGATTGTGAATATTAAGAAATATAGTAATAGACGGATATCAGTATGTATTTCGTTTAACTTAAGGTGATCCGAAGGTCCATTGGCTAATGCATAATTCGATTAAAAATCTTTATTAACTCAATTGATTAAAAATCCTCCTCTCAAACTTTCGCTCTGTTGATTTAGATTACTATCCTAACTCGTAATGTACGCTTTCGCCATCCCATTAGATTTTAGAAAAGCTTTTTGGAAACAACGTAATTAATAAAATGCTTGTTTTATGAAGTCGTTATCTATTTAAATCCCTAATCTCAAACTTTCGCTCTGTTGACTCGGAACATGCTAATATCCCTAACGTACGCTTTCGCCATCCCGCTCGGGTGTAAAAACATTTTTTGAAAATAAATAAGTTATAATTAGTTTTAATACGCTTTCGCCATCCTTAAAACTAATGTCCTATGTCTACTATCCAGTTAAAGATCTCAAACTTTCGCTCTATTGATTTTAACCTTTGACCGTCCTAACCCCTCAAACTTTCGCTCTATTGGTTTTAAGACTTACTAATTAAATTAGACATACAAACCAAAAACAAGTGATATTTAATAAAATATAATTAAGCCAATTTATTTCGGATCCCACAGTTAACTTACTTTACATACCGATATCTTAGTTAATTAGCCAGACATATCAATACGGTTAAGCATGCATAAATTAATTTGGCTTATAATAAAAGGCATGTTAAATTGCATATAATATATCATGCAATAATAATATAAATAAAGGCGGTAAATAATAAACCTGAATAAAATAAATTTGCAATTGAATCTTGAAGTATGAACCTCCACCACAAGTTGGCTGGATCGTTCTTCAGAATTAAACGGACAGAAATTAAAAACAAGGAATTAAAACGATAAATCTAACGTAAGGCTAGATTTATAAAAGGTTCACAACAATTTCCGGTGTAGAAATTGTTATGAGAAAATAAGACTGTTTAAATGAAAGTAGGAAGAAAAATAGCAAACGCGGAACAATTTCGGCAGCACTTCGTTAGCAGGAAATCGGACCGTTTGAAGTGAAGTGGCTGCCTCTATTTATAGGCGAGCCTTTGCAGTTGGAATGCGTGAAATGAGAGAACTTCTCAGACTGGGGCTTGGAGACGTGCGTCTCCACTTTTTGAGGGGCTCCGTTGAATGACTTGAGACGTGCGTCTCAAGTGGAGAAAATTTAGGGAGAATTGGAGACGTGCGTCTCCACTTGGTGACGTGGCAGGAAGTTGCTGGAGACGTGCGTCTCCTCTTGCTTGTGTGATTTGGGCCACGCACAATTGATCCTTCGTGGGCTGGGTCATTGCTTTGCACATTTGGGTCTCCTTTTGCACCTCCTTTTCACTTCAGCACCCATTTTTCATCTTTTAGGTACAAATAGTAGTCGTTTTAGCTCCATTTCCTCTCCTTTTCACAAATAGTCTCAATAGGTTGATAAAACCTGAAACAAAGCAAATACTCGCATAATATCATAATAAAACAATATAATAAACGGAAAATGCTATAAATATCTACGGATTTCAAGCTAAATATACGATATAAAATCGTGTTATCAATGTTCTATTTTTTTCTTAATACAATTTACAGAAATGTTCCATTTTATTCCAAAGCCACAATTATTATATTTTATAATTTATAACACATTTTATTCAAAAGAAAAGTGGGGTAAATTATATCAATGAGCTGCAACTAGACCACTGTGTCTAAGCAATGCATCTGGTGTTGGTTCTCTCCCACGGAATTGCACAAACACCTGCATGCATCAAACCATTAACCATTACATTGCATTACATGTTCAACACATATCAACAAATGAAAGAGGAAGAGAAAATGTGTATCTGAATTCTCACCTCCAGCGCTGGCTTGCCACCTCCAAGAGCAAGAATGGTCTCCCGAAATTTGCGACCCATTTCTGTAACAGCCTGTGTAAATGCAAGTATATAATATTTAACAATGATTGTTTACTATAAAAAATAAATATAATACATCTCAAAACAAGATATGCTATGTTGTATTTTTTTCCGAGGATTTATTGAAGACAGAAACATACGTATCTAGAGGCCTAAACAGAAAAACAAATCCTTATTGACAGTTTTTCTTAATCTAATAAATATACCTTTTTATCATCCAATCCTGCTTCCTCAAATGCTGAGAAAGCATCTGCAGACAGCACTTCAGCCCACTGCATTCCATGAGAAACAAAATAAAGCGGACTTCATAACCATCATCAGATATCTTCAATTATACTACCAACCAAAATGTCTATAATATACCGCATAGCTGTACAACCCAGCTGCATATCCACCTGACAAATGCAAAATCCAGAAAGAAGAAAGTAATGTGAGATTTCAAATTTTGTTACTATTAGCATTTATCCATTCTTTTCAAACTTCAACGTTACATTAACTACTCTATGTCACTTGTAAGCTATATCCTATTCCTATCCTTATCAATTGAAGTTATTTCTTGGTTTGTGCAAAATAACCTTAAAAGACATATATAAAGGAACTGATGGAGTATTAAACAAAGAGGTGTAAGAAGCATAGCAAACCTCCAAACATATGAAAACTGCTGCAAAGGGACCTATCCTCTGGCAATAGAGGAGTCACTTGAGTTTTCTTGGATACTCTGCGTTCCAAATCAAAGATGGACTCTGGTCCCCCGAGAACATATTTTGTATGGATTTCCAGATCTACAATTGCATAACTTATCTGCAACGAATATATATTACAATGTAAGACATTTATTTAACACGTGTAACATCTTAAATAAGTTTGTTCCGTCCTTCAGAAATACACAGCAAAAGAAAGGGTGAAGAAATAAAGAACCAAATACAGTTTATGCAGGAAGAGAAAAACCTAAGATCTATTTTAAAGAAAATGGAATAGAAAATAAAGGATAGGACGGGAGAGCCATAAGGAAAAAGAATAGCATAATAAGGTCAAGCACTTGAAACAAAGTACATATTGAATGCCTGTAAAACCACAAGATGCTAGGGCAAACGAGTCAAAGACATATATAGATGAGCAAAGAGTAAATATGATAGAGTCGGAGAGGGGAATTGCAGAGGTGGCGTGTTTAGTCAGTCACATGGTGCGCCTAGAGACGTAACACTAACATTTTGAAGACTTATAGAGCCAACATGATAAGCTCTAGCAGCAACGAGCTTCAAATATATTTCTTCAGGAAGAGCCTCCCCAGTTTCAAAATGTTTTACGATGCCCTTTAAAGTCTCTCTAAATAAACAAAACAAAAAATGAAAAATATAAATAATAATGATATTGTCATACCCCAAAATTTGCCCATACTATTTCTCTTATACAAATTCAAATCAATACCTAAAGCTCCTAGACACATTCTCCTATACAAGGCTCTGAAACTAGGGTTTGGCTTGTTCAAAGGAAAATCAGTGAATCAATGGATCTAAGGAATCTCATGTGGCTCAATATATCTCACATCATCTCCATGACAAGTATCAAGTCTCATCTCAAAGGATTGGTCACTCAATTGTTCAGAAAATCAACAGTCGACTAAGTTAACCTAAAAGTCAACTGTGGTCAAAGCAAAGTCAAAACTCCTGATTTTTTGTCAAGACCCTCATATTGAAGTATCATTCACCATTTAATCAAGAATTGATCATGGTTCATCAAGAAAAGCTCCAGAATCATCAAGAACCTGAGTTTCTAAATTAGGGTTTTTAAGGAAAAAGTCAACTGAACTTTGACTGGCCATAACTTTCACATGGAACATTAAAAATTTCCCATCCAAAGCTCATTTTGAAGGAAATTGAATTCTCTACAACTTTTTCCCTCACATGCCAAGTCCAAAAATGTTCCATCAGGAAGATATAAGCCAAAACATTACAGGTCTTTCTAAAGGATCTTAAAAAGTCATTTTTTCTCAAAGGTCATAACTTGAACATGATAAACTCAATTGATATGAAACCAAAAGCATCATTTAGAGGACATTCTAAGCTTTCTAAAAAGTTCAAGTACACTTCCATACAATAAAAAACGAAGGAGTTATGACTTGCTAAAGTTGGGCGATTTTAGAGAAACGCACAAAAGTTAACTTGAACAAAATGGTTTATTTTGACTAATGGTCTGGAGTTTGGGTTTTCACACATGATCATAAGTCCAATAAGGGCCCATAAAATTGTTTTCATATTTTTGTGCTATTTATTTGATTTATTTGTATTTTATTCACTTAAAAAACAAAATAAATTAAGTAAAAGGTCAAAAATAGTGAATTAAATTATGGGGCCTTATTATGGATCATGTAAAGGCCCAAGAATCATCTTGATGACCAAGTAATTTCGTTCTTGCATGATTTTGGACTTTATTTTATTTATTTTGATTATTATTTATTTAAAATCAAAATAAATTGAATAAATATTAAATAAAATATATGGGGCGCATGGATTGTGATTGAAATCAGAAAATTCATCTTGAGGGCCAAAGGAATGATTAGGGGTTGATTGGTACATGATTGAGCTCAAAATAGAAGTTCTATATATTTTCTAAAATCAAGTTTCAATCAAATAATTTATAAAGATTTGATGCATCTTGACTGACCTAATTCCTTCTAGTATATATATACTCATCAAGGTCAGAAAAGTAGGGGACGAAAATTAGGATAGACATGAGGGTTTCAAATAACAAAAACAATCAAGGAAACCTAGGGCACGAGCTGTAGCTTTCTCTGGCCGTCTTCAATGGAATCTGGGCATCAATACGTTCTCTTGAAGATCTCAGGAGCCATTCCTCATCAACTTTGACGCTTGCACACGCTCAGAACGAGACTACGTGAGTTACACCATTGGTAAAGGTTCCATTCTTCTCAAACTCGTAAATCGTGACCTTTGAATCAATTTCATGTGTACATACTCGTTCACCTTGTTGTTTAAGATTGTGATAGACTTTCGTTCATGAGCTTTAGCATGGGGAAACGCATACACCATAATTAGGGCATAGGCTTTTATTTCTTCGTATTGCTTCATACAGGGACTTTCTGGGCAAACTAGCGGCTCCGTCGAACTCGTGAGGTCCTAATTAGATAATCTGGGCATTCATGTTACTTTGCTTCACGCGTTTTTTTTAGTTTGAATATTGCAGAATTCGAAGGTGGAAGCCGCAGATAAAATCGCAGCTATGTTTACAACAAAATCCGCAGGAAATTGATGAAGATGACGATGAACAGTTCTTGGCACAATGGTCTCATACGCGTGGCTGTTCTGGTCTCTTCCATTGGCTAGTCATAAATCCTTTCTCTCTCTCTCTCTCTCTCTCTACGCGTGCCTCATGTTAACTGGACAGTCAACAAGTCAAAAACGACCTTTCTCTTTCTGATTGGATGAACACGCTACCGTGGGGACCACTTGGACTGTATTATCGTTGACTGACCATTCATTCATATTTTTTCCTTTTATTTATTTAGGGACAATTAGTAAACAGAGAAGAAGTGACGGTCCAGTGGAGAAGCAGCGTGTCCAAAGGTTCTTGTATGCAGGGGCATGGGTTCGATACCCACCCCTTGTGTTTATTTTGTTCTAATTTCTTTGCATTCTTCTGTTCCCAGATCCCACGCGTCTCTCCTGCTCACGCCCATGGTATGCCCTCAGCATCTCACCATTGGATCTCTACACGCCCAGATCCAAGCCACTAGAACACGCTGGTCTACCATGTACCTTCAAAGGTCTATCACACTTGATCCAGCGCCAGCCAGGTTTTGTCTTATTTATTATTTTATTTAAATGGTTTCTTTTTATTTCTTTTAATCAAACCAACCATTTATCAATTAAATTAGGATTAGGTTTTTTTAAATTAATAGTTAAGTTTAGTTTTTTAATTTAGGATTAACCTTTTTTTTTAATTAGTAAAATTCAATTTTAGGTTAAATAAATAATTTTAGGTTTTAATTAATTTTAAGCTTAAATAATATTAATTAATTTAGGTTTTTTTAGGCTAACAAGTTTAGGCTTTTATTAATTTAGGTTTTAATAATTAATTTATAATTTTAGGTTAATTAATTTAGATTAATTAGATAATTAGTTTAACTAGGTTTAAGTTAACCTTCAAAGGTTTAGGCAAACCCTATAATTTATCAACAATGTAAGAGTTGTCTATTCACCGTAGGTTAACCTTTAGGTTTGGCCATTAGGTTTTAACCTTCAAAGGTTTATCCTTTTAATCAACGCGAATTTCTCTTCTCATCCCATACTCCAGTGTATGTCGCATGCCTTTAACTTCAATTGTTTATTTTATTTAAATTTCGCTTTTTTTTGTTATTTATTTATATTTATTTAAATTATTTTGCCTTTATTTTATTTAAATTCTGCCATTTAAATTCTAGAAAATGTGTATAGGTTTGCGAAAAGGTTTTTTTTTGTAATAGTTAGGTTTTTATTGTCGCGCTCCATTCTTCCTCTATTATGTAACTGCCCCAAAGCCTTGTAATAGTTGTAGGTTTATTTTCTGCCTTTTAATTTCCGCATAATTGTTATATAACTGCGTGGTTAGTAAAATAGGGAGTGGCAAGACTATTAATTGAATCTAGAATCACTAAACTTTACAAGATAATTATCTGAAATTAACCACATGATTGTGCCACACCACACACCTTTAAGGTTACCCCTCTTATGCTGCCTTCACGATCAAATAGTCAAGTCCCTTCGAGTATAGGGATACCTTAGCTTGCTGCCTACGAATTCAAATCATCATAGTCCCTCGGAATAAAAGATCATAGTCCCTTCGAGCTGCCTACGAATTCAAATCATCATAGTCCCTCGGAATAAAAGATCATAGTCCCTTCGAGTTGCCTACGAATAAAATGATCTCGTCCCTCGATGTTGCCTCGATAAATGATGATAGTCCCTTCGATTGCTAAGGTATCTTTACTATTGCCTAAATGACTATTATATCCTTCCCTAAAGACTACTTACCTCTTCATGGGACAGTTTTATGGCGAACGATATTTTCTCGATGACCCGTACATCCAATTGAAAGACTTCCTGCCCTCTCATGGTATGGATAGACCCTTTCGCCCGAAAGACTTAAAGAACACGAAAGACAAACTTAGGGTAGGTAGTTCTTAATTGCTTGCTCCACTCAAACAAATTCAAATGCTTTTCACACCTCCTTTCCAAAACAATTTCAAAACAAGGCTACGCTTATTTACAAGCTAAAGTCCTTAACGAAATCTTTTTTCTATTCACACCCTACTTTTCAAACAATTCGAACAAACAAGTGAGCTAAGCAATTAAGAGCCCATGGATAACCATGGATGCAAAGGGTGCCTTACACCTTCCCTTTGTATAACCTACCCCCCGAACTCAAAGTCTTTCAAAGGTCTTTCCTGTTCTTTTTTGCCTTTCCAATTGGATAAAATAAAAGTCGGTGGCGACTCTTGCTATCCGCAACATTTCAATAAAGTCAGTTCACCGTATTACAGAATTGGCGACTCTGCTGGGGATGCTTTCGAATTAAAAGAGGGGTTACCTTAAAGTTTAGGATCACATAATTGTTTGTTTGCTTGTTTTATTCTTCAAGGTTGTTATGGGTATTGAATGGAAGATGAATCCTATTCCCGGATTCGAGTGCACCTTAAGATAGGAGTGGCATAGTCATGGCGACCTCCCTTGTGCATGCTTGGGTTGGTCAATATGAGAGTTCACGCTTAAGTTAGGCCTCTATGGATGTTTGCATGCCTCTTTTGCATGAGAGAGGTTCGTGTGGATATCTGTAGGTGAGTCGGAGCTTAAGGACCTTTAGTCACCTTTAACCCATCTTGGCCTTTAGGAACGTAGTGGGGGGACTACTCTTGATGCATGTTAAGGGCATAGTCGCTACCCGATACTACAACTCAGATAGGTTCTTTCTCAAAGTATCATTGCGTGGTATGCATGTACCATGTTCGAGGGTGCTTTGGAGGGGCTGACAATTCTGAGTAACTTGGTAGAACCTGTTGCTGATATCATCCTTATCCTTAGAAGTACCTTTGGGGAAGGGTAGTTACCTGGTCATACTTCATGCAAACCTTTAAACTCAAGGACTCTTGTGTGACTTGTTTGTTATCTAACCTTTCTATTTCCTTGCAGGATTTGCTCGTAGGACATTTCGTCCTCATTACCTTATGCTCTAACTTTCTATTTCCTTGCAGGATTTGCTTGTAGGACATTTCGTCCTCATTACCTTATGCTTTAACCTTTTACTTCCTTGCAGGATTTTCCTGTAGGACATCTCGTCCTTATGACCTTATGCTTTACTTAATGCATTGCATCTGCATGACATCATAACATCATAACATCACATGTTAGCTAACCCTTTCAAGGATCTTAGGAAATTATGGCGCACAATTTCATATGCCCTTATTAAAGGACTAAATTCTCATCAAGGGGCAAGAGGATTTATTTTCCTCTGGCCAAATGTCTCCCAGTTCAAAGACACCGCACCTATCAAGGGGCAAAAGGATTTATTTTCCTTTGGCCTTATGCCTTCCAATTCAAAGGCTCAGTACCTATCAAGGGGCAAGAGGATTTATTTTCCTCTAGCCATGTACCTTCAAATTCAGAGATATCCTGAATCAGAGGCGATGACCCACTTGATATGGTGAGCTTGATTCTCAAAGAAGGACGTTCAAATACAAAAGTCAGAATTCTTCAGACAAAGACGCGACCAAATCACTTTCTAATGTTTCTAACTAAAATTCTAAAGATCCTTGAAAACATTGCATTTGCATTCATAACATCGCATAACAGGTTTTCTCACAACAGGTATCTCATCCTCTCTCGCTGTTTACTTCAGCCCAAATTTATTTCGAGCAATCAGTCAAACACCTTCAGGCTCAGAACATCCGATCCCAAACTGTGACTCTGAAATCAGCCAAGGTGCAAGAAGAATTGAAGGCACTCTTATTCCTGGGCACAATTACAAATGCGAGATGTGCTTATTATTCGGACAATCCTGAGCATGATGTAAAGGATGGTAGACCGCTGAAGCATATGATTCAAAACTTCATTCATGACAAGGTCATTGATTTCAACTCACCTGAGGAGCCTTGTATGGCTGACACTGCAAAGGCCGTAATGAACGCAACCAATATGATGGGGCACTTTTGATCTCTACACCGACACCACAACAACGTAAGCCAGATGTACCTAAGAGTCAATTCACCAAGATCAGTATAACATCTGTTGAAGATCAGATCGATTACTTTGATGAATGCTCCTAAGAGTTCAAACACCTCTACTCTTGGCTATAAACTCAATGCGAGGTGTGCATACCATTGCAACAGTCCTGGACGTTACACAAACAATTGTTAGACATCGAAGAATAAGATTCAAGATCTGATCAATGAAGGAGAAATCAAATTCCACCCTCCTGAAAATATTGTGGTGATCACCGCTCCTATGCCTAGTCATGATGAGACTGATCGACGTCTAGACGGACGATCTTTTGGATCATTAGATCTACTTTCATGCGCAATTCCTATTCTGTTTGTTTAAACATTCGGCTTATGATAGACATTATCTGTTTTAACAATCATCATCAGTGCATTGCATATGTTTGTCTTGAATAAATTATTTCGCTATCACTCATCTAAACTGCATCTTTACTTTGCATATGTTTTATGATACTCAACTCCTCCTAAAACTGTATACCTTTTGAGGGAGGATGACGAAAACGATACCTCAACCTCATACAGTATGCTTTTGAGCGGACTATGCTGACGATATACAGGCATTGTTTCAATTCCTAGACAGTGGAGATATAAGGATGTTAATCCCTCGCCAACCCCTTTGAGCCTAAGAAGTAGAAGTTTCTTTCTTGTACTAATTAAAACCCTTGATCATAACCTGGGGCAGGGTAGTTCTCAGTTAATTTGGCGGTGCATTCTATTTTAAGAGAATCATTCAGTAAATCTTTCAACAAAGGTTTCAATCGCAAGCATTCATCCGCACACATCAAAGAAGTGTTGGAGATGTCAATCAAAAGCCAATGATGTATCATCAATCATTAAGCAAGGCAGTCAGTATTTTTCAAACAAAAAAAAAGTGAAAAAATATATATACAAAGAAAAGCCTGCTAAGTCAAAAAATCAAAAAGAAGACTTAGGCAAAAATCAAGGCATCCCGCTGACTGTAAGCTCAAAATAGACAGTTCAGGCAAAAGTTAGGGATATCAAAAAAAAAAAAGAAAGAAGAGAAGAGAAAAGTTAATAAATTCCTGAACAACACAATGTTGTGACGACCAAAAGGAAGAAGTGACTGCCATCTCAAAAATTCTCTTTGCTTATGAACCATCATCATTATCAAAGGTGCAAATCCAAAAGTCTCTTGGAACCTGAATGCATAAGTTGAATTAACTGAGCTTAGGACTGAAGAACATCACGAAGAAGGGGATGGGTATAAATAAATTTCGAGCCATTATCCTTTGTTTCTTAGACCGTGAACTAAGCCACGTTACAACCCTTGAAAGTCCTAACTGAAGCATGGTTAGTTCGAAAGTATACTGTCACTAAAAAGGTATCCTGACTCCTTAAAGTTTACCGAAAATGCTGAGTTGGTATTTCTTTGTTTTACAAATATCATGTTTTTACAAATATCACGCTGTTACATCTCTTGTTTTAAATGTTTTCAAAAACTCAAGACAAACGTATGCATTGCATCTCATGAATTCATTATTAAACATATTCTGCTACATAAATTCAAATGTTAGCATCAGAAAAAACTTGCACAGGGTATGGCTAATGATTCGAAGTTATCCCGATAGACAAGATTACTCCGAGAAGCAACGTCTACTACGTATACAAGGGGCATGGCACGTTTTGCCCAATCAATCTGGGGCAATCAAGTCAAGATTCGAAGAATCTCTCAAATGCCAAAAAGTCAAAGGCATACATCACAAGTAGATTTCAAACTATTTTCCGATCAGTCAGGGGCATCATACTAAGTACTAGGGGCATGTCGCCCATAGTGCACATCTCATAAAGTCCTCACGAGGCGAATCTATCCAAAGTTCCTACTAGCAAGGGCAAATCTATACAAGTCCTGTTTGACATCTTGATCAATACTCAGTGATGTGTCCTAATCAAATCAAGGAATGGTAGTTACTATAATACTGGGGGCAACGTCTGATTTCACAAGATCATACCCCCCACAGAGTAATCACTAAGAAGATATCTTCAAACATATTCGTCCCAACAAAGACATGGCTCCCCAAACAGAGTTTACATCTTCAACACCACCGGTTCTCCAACACTTTGCTCTTCTCCAACATGGCTTACTAATATCATTCATCCCCAAGCAGAAATCATAAATCCCCAGCTGAGCATCTCCAAGCAAAGATCAAAACATCAAACTCACAATGACATAGAGATTTATCTTCTCAATCAAGATGCTTCGAGTAACATAAATCATAGCCATACATCATATACATCACATGCATATTCATACATTGCATGCGGTTATAATTCATACATAACATACAAAGCGTCCCATTTTATTTTTGAGAACTCCATCTCATTCATTACATACATCATAAACATTGCATAAAACTGATATTGTTACCAAGTGAATATTATCTGACAGGTACATTACAAAAGTTCGAATCTTATTCAAAGCAAAGCCTAACGCACGACCTTCTAGACATCTACGGATGCAAATTGGGTAGTCTAACACACGACGTATCCATCAACCTAAAGCACGGTTTCCAGACATCTGAGGATGCAAATCGGATTAGTCTAACGCACGACTTATTCATCGACCTAACGCACGGTTTTCCAGACATCTGAGGATGCAATTGAGGATAGTCTAACGCATGATTTATTCTTCGACCTAACGCACGGTTTTCCAGACATCTGAGGATGCAATTGAGAATAGTCTAACACACGACGTATCCATCAACCTAACGCACGGTTTTCCAGACATCTGAGGATGCAAATCGGATTAGTCTAACGCACGACTTATTCATCGACCTAACGCACGGTTTTCCAGACATCTGAGGATGCAATTGAGAATAGTCTAACGCACGATTTATTCTTCAACCTAACGCACGGTTTTCCAGACATCTGAGGATGCAATTGAGAATAGTCTAACGCACGATTTATTCTTCAACCTAACGCACGGTTTTCCAGACATCTGAGGATGCAATTGAGAATAGTCTAACGCATGATTTATTCTTCGACCTAACGCACGGTTTTCCAGACATCTGAGGATGCAATTGAGAATAGTCTAATGCATGATTTATTCTTCGACCTAACGCACGGTTTTCCAGACATCTGCTGATGCAAACTAGACCCAGTCTAACGTACGACTCGACCTAAGTCTATTCCTCAGAAAATAGTCTAACATACGACACATTCTGACTCTCAATCATACATCTTCTCCAAACACTTGGATGGCATCTTTAAGCCCATCTACAATAAACTTTTTCTCAAGGCCTGGATGGCATTTTTAAGCCCATCTCCGACAAAAGTCCTTACTTCAGCAAGGGCAAATTTCTGGGCATTCTAGTGTTCAATCCTCTTCAACCCTCAGATTCCGACAGGCACACATGTCAGTCTCCATCTTCAGGTTTAAGAAAGTTGAACAGGGGCAGCTGTCATACCCCAAAATTTGCCCATACTATTTCTCTTATACAAATTCAAATCAATACCTAAAGCTCCTAGACACATTCTCCTATACAAGGCTCTGAAACTAGGGTTTGGCTTGTTCAAAGGAAAATCAGTGAATCAATGGATCTAAGGAATCTCATGTGGCTCAATATATCTCACATCATCTCCATGACAAGTATCAAGTCTCATCTCAAAGGATTGGTCACTCAATTGTTCAGAAAATCAACAGTCGACTAAGTTAACCTAAAAGTCAACTGTGGTCAAAGCAAAGTCAAAACTCCTGATTTTTTGTCAAGACCCTCATATTGAAGTATCATTCACCATTTAATCAAGAATTGATCATGGTTCATCAAGAAAAGCTCCAGAATCATCAAGAACCTGAGTTTCTAAATTAGGGTTTTTAAGGAAAAAGTCAACTGAACTTTGACTGGCCATAACTTTCACATGGAACATTAAAAATTTCCCATCCAAAGCTCATTTTGAAGGAAATTGAATTCTCTACAACTTTTTCCCTCACATGCCAAGTCCAAAAATGTTCCATCAGGAAGATATAAGCCAAAACATTACAGGTCCTTCTAAAGGATCTTAAAAAGTCATTTTTTCTCAAAGGTCATAACTTGAACATGATAAACTCAATTGATATGAAACCAAAAGCATCATTTAGAGGACATTCTAAGCTTTCTAAAAAGTTCAAGTACACTTCCATACAATAAAAAACGAAGGAGTTATGACTTGCTAAAGTTGGGCGATTTTAGAGAAACGCACAAAAGTTAACTTGAACAAAATGGTTTATTTTGACTAATGGTCTGGAGTTTGGGTTTTCACACATGATCATAAGTCCAATAAGGGCCCATAAAATTGTTTTCATATTTTTGTGCTATTTATTTGATTTATTTGTATTTTATTCACTTAAAAAACAAAATAAATTAAGTAAAAGGTCAAAAATAGTGAATTAAATTATGGGGCCTTATTATGGATCATGTAAAGGCCCAAGAATCATCTTGATGACCAAGTAATTTCGTTCTTGCATGATTTTGGACTTTATTTTATTTATTTTGATTATTATTTATTTAAAATCAAAATAAATTGAATAAATATTAAATAAAATATATGGGGCGCATGGATTGTGATTGAAATCAGAAAATTCATCTTGAGGGCCAAAGGAATGATTAGGGGTTGATTGGTACATGATTGAGCTCAAAATAGAAGTTCTATATATTTTCTAAAATCAAGTTTCAATCAAATAATTTATAAAGATTTGATGCATCTTGACTGACCTAATTCCTTCTAGTATATATATACTCATCAAGGTCAGAAAAGTAGGGGACGAAAATTAGGATAGACATGAGGGTTTCAAATAACAAAAACAATCAAGGAAACCTAGGGCACGAGCTGTAGCTTTCTCTGGCCGTCTTCAATGGAATCTGGGCATCAATACGTTCTCTTGAAGATCTCAGGAGCCATTCCTCATCAACTTTGACGCTTGCACACGCTCAGAACGAGACTACGTGAGTTACACCATTGGTAAAGGTTCCATTCTTCTCAAACTCGTAAATCGTGACCTTTGAATCAATTTCATGTGTACATACTCGTTCACCTTGTTGTTTAAGATTGTGATAGACTTTCGTTCATGAGCTTTAGCATGGGGAAACGCATACACCATAATTAGGGCATAGGCTTTTATTTCTTCGTATTGCTTCATACAGGGACTTTCTGGGCAAACTAGCGGCTCCGTCGAACTCGTGAGGTCCTAATTAGATAATCTGGGCATTCATGTTACTTTGCTTCACGCGTTTTTTTTAGTTTGAATATTGCAGAATTCGAAGGTGGAAGCCGCAGATAAAATCGCAGCTATGTTTACAACAAAATCCGCAGGAAATTGATGAAGATGACGATGAACAGTTCTTGGCACAATGGTCTCATACGCGTGGCTGTTCTGGTCTCTTCCATTGGCTAGTCATAAATCCTTTCTCTCTCTCTCTCTCTCTACGCGTGCCTCATGTTAACTGGACAGTCAACAAGTCAAAAACGACCTTTCTCTTTCTGATTGGATGAACACGCTACCGTGGGGACCACTTGGACTGTATTATCGTTGACTGACCATTCATTCATATTTTTTCCTTTTATTTATTTAGGGACAATTAGTAAACAGAGAAGAAGTGACGGTCCAGTGGAGAAGCAGCGTGTCCAAAGGTTCTTGTATGCAGGGGCATGGGTTCGATACCCACCCCTTGTGTTTATTTTGTTCTAATTTCTTTGCATTCTTCTGTTCCCAGATCCCACGCGTCTCTCCTGCTCACGCCCATGGTATGCCCTCAGCATCTCACCATTGGATCTCTACACGCCCAGATCCAAGCCACTAGAACACGCTGGTCTACCATGTACCTTCAAAGGTCTATCACACTTGATCCAGCGCCAGCCAGGTTTTGTCTTATTTATTATTTTATTTAAATGGTTTCTTTTTATTTCTTTTAATCAAACCAACCATTTATCAATTAAATTAGGATTAGGTTTTTTTAAATTAATAGTTAAGTTTAGTTTTTTAATTTAGGATTAACCTTTTTTTTTAATTAGTAAAATTCAATTTTAGGTTAAATAAATAATTTTAGGTTTTAATTAATTTTAAGCTTAAATAATATTAATTAATTTAGGTTTTTTTAGGCTAACAAGTTTAGGCTTTTATTAATTTAGGTTTTAATAATTAATTTATAATTTTAGGTTAATTAATTTAGATTAATTAGATAATTAGTTTAACTAGGTTTAAGTTAACCTTCAAAGGTTTAGGCAAACCCTATAATTTATCAACAATGTAAGAGTTGTCTATTCACCGTAGGTTAACCTTTAGGTTTGGCCATTAGGTTTTAACCTTCAAAGGTTTATCCTTTTAATCAACGCGAATTTCTCTTCTCATCCCATACTCCAGTGTATGTCGCATGCCTTTAACTTCAATTGTTTATTTTATTTAAATTTCGCTTTTTTTTGTTATTTATTTATATTTATTTAAATTATTTTGCCTTTATTTTATTTAAATTCTGCCATTTAAATTCTAGAAAATGTGTATAGGTTTGCGAAAAGGTTTTTTTTTGTAATAGTTAGGTTTTTATTGTCGCGCTCCATTCTTCCTCTATTATGTAACTGCCCCAAAGCCTTGTAATAGTTGTAGGTTTATTTTCTGCCTTTTAATTTCCGCATAATTGTTATATAACTGCGTGGTTAGTAAAATAGGGAGTGGCAAGACTATTAATTGAATCTAGAATCACTAAACTTTACAAGATAATTATCTGAAATTAACCACATGATTGTGCCACACCACACACCTTTAAGGTTACCCCTCTTATGCTGCCTTCACGATCAAATAGTCAAGTCCCTTCGAGTATAGGGATACCTTAGCTTGCTGCCTACGAATTCAAATCATCATAGTCCCTCGGAATAAAAGATCATAGTCCCTTCGAGCTGCCTACGAATTCAAATCATCATAGTCCCTCGGAATAAAAGATCATAGTCCCTTCGAGTTGCCTACGAATAAAATGATCTCGTCCCTCGATGTTGCCTCGATAAATGATGATAGTCCCTTCGATTGCTAAGGTATCTTTACTATTGCCTAAATGACTATTATATCCTTCCCTAAAGACTACTTACCTCTTCATGGGACAGTTTTATGGCGAACGATATTTTCTCGATGACCCGTACATCCAATTGAAAGACTTCCTGCCCTCTCATGGTATGGATAGACCCTTTCGCCCGAAAGACTTAAAGAACACGAAAGACAAACTTAGGGTAGGTAGTTCTTAATTGCTTGCTCCACTCAAACAAATTCAAATGCTTTTCACACCTCCTTTCCAAAACAATTTCAAAACAAGGCTACGCTTATTTACAAGCTAAAGTCCTTAACGAAATCTTTTTTCTATTCACACCCTACTTTTCAAACAATTCGAACAAACAAGTGAGCTAAGCAATTAAGAGCCCATGGATAACCATGGATGCAAAGGGTGCCTTACACCTTCCCTTTGTATAACCTACCCCCCGAACTCAAAGTCTTTCAAAGGTCTTTCCTGTTCTTTTTTGCCTTTCCAATTGGATAAAATAAAAGTCGGTGGCGACTCTTGCTATCCGCAACATTTCAATAAAGTCAGTTCACCGTATTACAGATATTCAGGTTTTGAAATATTACAATACTTAACAAAAATAAGGATCAAAGTAACATCTATGTCAGACCAGTTTATATGGATTTATTTATTACTTACTTATGGTAACACCAGTTTTCCATAAACTGAGAAGGTAATTCAATAGCATCCAACTCTATTCCCCTAAGACCAGAAACTAGACCCTCATCCTCCTTAGTAAGCATGTGTTGAAGTGCGTGGCCGAATTCATGGAAGACAGTCTCAACCTGAGAAAAAGGAGACGACGAAAAACAATAGTTTGTGAACCTGTTTGGTTTTTTAATGATTAATAAGGAAACAACTTAGTAGCTACAACTCAGTCTCAATCTACACATCAAACATGAAAGAGTAGTTTAACAACACGCAGAAAGACAATGAATCTTGAAAGTTTACAAGTATAACTTCATCTGCTACATCCAAATTCTAAAGTCACAGTCTTATAATTTAAAATTGTTGATAATTTGGACTGAGAGACTGTTCCATTTTTCTATAGCTTACTAATTTAATAATGTTCTTGTTGCACTGTTATCAAGATATCAAGTGTAGAATTTTTAAACTTTTATTATCTTGATATGTTCCATTTCAGGTTTAAGTCTTTAACATGAATGACTTCACAATTCAATTGAGAACAGGAGTTTCCCAAATTAGGATGAAGGTTGCCCAAAATAAAGTTATCAGGAAATAAGAACTCTAATCCTTAATTATTGAATCAAGGAATCTTTGCAAGATATGTTTCATATCAAATTGTTAGAATTTAAGAAAACATCTTATAATACCACATCTTTACCAGGTGATTAAGCATGAATGTATCTATTGAGTGATTAAGCCTTGAGATACAACTTATGCTTCATGGTTAAGCTTTGATAATTTTGCCTAAGTCATGAGTGGATAATCTTTTGTTATATATGGCAAAGCTTCGCTAGTTTATTCAGCAAAAAAAAGAAAAAATTCTGTCGGCTTTTACCTTTGGTTATGCATTTCTCAAGTTATTATCAATTATATTACATTGTTATATTCAAAGTCCTTATTATTCATGTTCTCCTTCAAAAAGTATGCCTTAGAATACAGTTAACTGGAAATAAGGTGAGAGATCACGAATGCATTTAGAGTAAAAGTTTAGTTCAACACCAATAAGGTGAGGAAATTGTTGTTAATTAATGGGAAACATATTTTAAGTAATATTTGACATGGTCTAAAATATATAATCATGTTAAGACCAGACACTGCTAGAAGCGATTAGTGCTCCCATTAATATAGCTCAAGAAACTATTCATTATAACACATGTGTGTCGCACGCTCGCGAAAAAATGAACAGAGTCGCCACCAATATATTTATCCCATAAGGGAAAGGAATATCAGAAAACCTAACAAAGGAAGGAACAAGGTCTTGCGACCAGAGAATCAAGGCACGGGAGTCGGTTACGCAAGGGGAAGGTAATAGCACCCCTCGCGCCCATCGTACTCGATGGTATTCACCTATGTTTGTTTCTATCTAAAGGGTGTGTACTATGTCTATGTCTACATGCGAATGTATGCAAAAGAAATACGGGGAAAAGAAGGAATATTTACAAATATGCTCGTTCAAGCCCCGCGACTTGATGCCTACGTATCCTTTTCAGGAATCAGAGCGCCGTAGTTCGGCTCAAGATTTTCTGTTTGTTTTTGCGTTTTTTAGTTGGGCGGAGTTAACGCTCGCGCTCTTGCATAAGGGATCGACCTAGGATGCAATAGAGCGGAGATAACAATGCCCTTAAGAAAGGAGAGAGAGAGAGAGAGAGTTTGAGTGCTTCGAGGAAATTCCTAAAGCAAGGGAAACTCGAGTTACTCTTTGGTTTGTGTCTTTTAGAATTTGGGAACTTACGCCCGAATGGAACCCTAAAGCAAGGGAGATCCAAGCACTCGAATGATTCCCTAAAGCAAGGGAGATTCAAGCTTCCATTCCCTTTTTAATGATTTTCACTTTTTTATTAATGTTTTTTAAGTATTTTCTTTGTATTTTTTAAAGGGGTTTTATTTTGATATTTATTAGATGGATTAAAGTTGTAAAAGAAAAAAGAATGAAAAAAAAGGGGAGACTAACCTACTTTCTAAGCCTAGAGTCATTGTTTTAATCCCTAATAGAAAAGGGGAAGAAATTATTTAAGCATCTCACAATGTAAAAAAAATCCACAAAAGGAAAGAATTAAATCTATACTATTCATGAAAATATATTCACAAGCATGAAGGAAATCGACCACAAAACAAATTCATTTTTATTCACATGGGAAACAAATTTTGAATTATCAAGGAAAAACTATTATTTTTTATGAGTTATCAACCAATTAAAAATTAAAGAAATAAATGACAAACAAATCAATTAAATTCTAAAATAGAATCTATGAAATTCTAAAATTCTAATTGGTTAGAAACACATTTTTTACACTTTTATTCAAGGGGAAAAACAATTAACATGCAAAAAGAATAAAAAGAAAATCAATTTTTATTATGTTTTTTTATTAACAGCAGGGGGGTGAATTAGCAAACAGCAATATGAACTGAAATTAGTTATAAGCGAAGCTGGGCCCAGAACCAGGGGGTGAAGATAACAGAAAGAAATAGGCCCAAGGGCGCATGGCCCAGCACTACTCCAACCCATTTGTTCACTTATTTCCACTATGTGATTTTTATTATTCAGCATTATTTCATTATTGTAGCACATATTTATTACTTGCAAAGCATGATTAAAGAAAAAGAAGAAGCGTGGCATGATAGTACATCAATTGGTCAAGGGGAGAACTTAAGTCTAATAAGACAAAAACAGGGAACGAGCCAACCACATCGCGCCACCACAACACCCAATCATTTGAAAAAGACAAAATAGGAATAATAACAAAACAAAAGATCAGCGAATGAGCAAAAGCCACGTCAAAGGCTTCATGAAACCATGCAGACGCCGGAAACCTTCCGGTCACCATCTCCGACGTTCCCGCCGCCGGAGCTAATCCAACACCGCCCAGAAATCAACCACGCAGCCACTACTCCACTCGGTTTTCAATGCTGAATCCGAATCTCCCCTTTATTTTCCCATTCAAACCCCCTAACATGCTAACCGAAAACAAGATCTAGACTATAATCTTTGACAAAACTCCACAGAAGCCTACCTACACATATCAATCGACTTGTATTTGTTCAGAGAGTTTGAGCCAGTTATTCAAACACGCAAATAACAACCATCACACACAGATTGAAAACGAAATCCAAGCACTGAAGGCAACTCATATGTGTACAAGCGTTGAATGCGTGAACTAATCCATGCGACCTAAGATGCTGAAAAAGTTCAAGATCGTTTACCTGAAAGATCCTCGGATCAAGACTTTGAAGGAGAGGAAACTCCTACCAGCTGCAGCCTCTTTCACTCCCTCGAGTTCAATTCCAGTGCTGTAGGCTCCGAGATATGGCACGAGAAAGCTGAGGAGTAGGTTCAGTTTCGACGACGCGTTCAGCTTGTTCAAAGATTCACTGTAGCATAGAATTTGGTGGGAGAAGGTAGTTACGGTGGTGTTTCGATCGGAGGGAATTAGTTATGGTGAAGGAAAGGTTTGTTATGGTGGCGGTTGAGGCTCCGGGGACGACAGTTGCGGTGGCCGGAGTTAGTTACGGTTCGTAACAAACTCAGACGGAGTAGGGGAGAGTGAACTGGAGGATGGGGAGAACGTGGAGAGGGAGTGAGTGGAAGTGAGAGGGAGAGGGAAGAGAGTGTGAAAACTGGATCGTGAATTTTCGGAATGGGAGTGTGTAAAAATGAGAGCTATGCACAGTTCCTTATATATGGCAAATGATTGGAGCTTGAGCCAGCTTTCTTGAGTGTGGGACTTGAAGTGTAGTTTGCAATAAGTTTCTTTTGCATTTTTCCAATGTGGGACTTGAAGTGTGTTGTATGTTGTAGTTGTTGCTTTGCTTTCTCTCTTAAGCTAATGAGCAAATATTGCATGGAATAATTCTTAGGCATGCTTTCAATATGATAGTGTTTGCATGGCTTGTCATGGTATGTGGAGATAATATATGGAACAATTCATGCATGATGCTGCAGCAATTACTTGTGTGCCTTGCCATATTACCAATGCTATGTTGCTCACTTTGGACACTTATATCTCAAGCCATGTGTGGTCAAATGATGCAAGAATGTTGTCATAGCAAAGAGGGCATGGGATAGAACAAGATTGATGTTGAAAGCATCTCAAGATAAGGCCTAGAAGTATGAGAAAAATAGCCTTGAACTCATGCAATTCCCACTACACGCGCAGAGCAAGGAACTGGGCTATGCATGCAGTCAGATTGTAACTTTGTGAGGGAAGTACTTTGAGCCTCTCTATCTTGATCAACACATGTCCAAAATTAGTGATACTGGTCTCAATAGATAGAGGACATGGCAAAGAGTAGTTTAGAACCAAGCTTGTTCAAGATAGTGACTTATGGAGGAAGAAAGAGGCATTGACACTTGGCACACCATGTGTTTGCTGAAATGCATTGCGTGCCCAGAATTTTGTGCCTTGGCTGCCTGCAGAGTTTGGTCAAGGTTGGGACACCACTTTGAAGGCTTATATCTCACTCAATATTTGTCCAATCATACCAATTCTTGTTTCAATGGATAGAGGAGATGGCAAAGAAGAGATTGATACCAAGTTTGTATTCATGGCACTTTTGTAGAGCTCTGAAAATGGCTGGAGATTTGGCATGCCATGTGTTTGCTAAAATGCCAGGTCATGATCTGACTTGTGACCTGGATTGTGACTTGGTTTGAATGAGTTTTCAGAAACTTCTCAACACTTTAACTCTTCATACAAGCTTCAAATGAAAAAGTGTCCAACTACAAAGTTGTTCTCCTCCATGAGAGGAATAACTTTGATGTTGGAAATTTCTCCAAAAAATGCCTTTTGCCATGTGTAATCCAGTGCTGAAGTGGACTGCTCATCCTGATTTAAAGCATTAAAATTTTTTCTAAGTGTTGGAAACTTGTCTTTTTGCTATTTTGGCAACTTTTTGTCGAACTCCCGATTTTATCCATTCTTTGACTTTTCTTGATTAATTTTCCACCAAAAGTCAATATTTAAATAATTCTTCTGATTTTGACCCAAAAGTCAACTGTTCTGATTTTTCCGACTATTGATGAAATTCCCGATTAAATCTCTTCTAGCCAAATCCAGTCAAACAAACACATCCACATAGTCGGTATGAGAAGCTTTTCACACATAGAAACCATTCCTGATTAAATGTTGACCAGAAGGTCAACTGGTTGACTTTGGTCAAAGAAACCCTGATTTAAAGAACCGGATGATTTGCAAGTCAGTATCCTTCAACCAATGCCTTGGATTGAGACTGAGAAAAACCTAATCCAAGAGGACTTCCATGAACATAGAGCCACCTGATTACCTCAGATCCACACATCTGGTAGGAGATTCCTTGCCACAAAAAGTTCTTTCCTGCTGGTCTTTGATTGATGCCAATGATATGAATGCATGGGTGTGAGTTATGACCTAAGTGACGTATGTACATGAATGCAAAGCCTAAGCCAGTTAGAAGTTAAAGGGTAGGATAAATTTGGGGTATGAAAATGTGATTAATGCTTAAAGTAATAATATGGGTTACCTCAAAGAATGTCATTAAACTTGGCTTGCTTCCTACTGGAGGTGTGTGATTGCACACCACTAGGCCAACAGGCAACCTTGATGAGGTACCATCAGGTGACAGTACACGACTACGAGAAACAACTTCACTCATCCATGCGCCTTGACTTTTTTCAGGACGACTGTAGGGATCAAAATAAAAATACGCAACTGGACTACCTGAAGAATCTTTAACACGAAAGAACTTAACATCTTTATCCCAAACCTGAATAACAATAAACATGAGTTAGAAAGTTTGTCATAGATGCTCCCCAATACAAGCACCACACCTAAGAAAAAGGGAATTTGATTACCGGAGCTAGACCATCAGCTGGTTCAACTTCAACGCCAAAAAGTGTTTTTGCAAGGTCAAAGAGTCCATTCAGAACATTTGGCAATGAGAAATACTGACGCAGTTCTTCCTATGAGACAACAGTAGCAGATGTATTATGTATGAGATTTCATAGGCAAATCAAAAGTTTCAATAACAAAGGAAAAACTGCTCCACTATTAGAGGTAATAAAATCTTGTATTGCTTAGTAAATTAGCCAAAGGACTGGCGGGTGGGACTGGTAGGAATGAACTTTGGTATGAGGTTGACATGAAAGAAAAAAAAAGAACACCTGACAGGATGTCAAAAGTACTGTGAATAGTATTAAGGAGCTTTCCCTTTAATTATGATGTTTATATATCATTAGTTAGATAGTTTTAGAGAGAGAAAAACTGTTCAGCGACAAAAAAAAATCATATGTGGGTGGAACAAATTACTGGAAATAAAAGAATTAGATCCTTCATGATATGCAATTACATTACAAGTTACAAATCCTTCTAACAGGGTCAAAACTAAAACCTCATTAATGTTATATTTTGATTCACGAAGCCTCTCACTCCAAAACTTAATGTCCCAATCTGTCAAATCATCAGTTTCCAGTGCACCCTGGTCTTTTGAGAATTTCTTAGAAAACTTCTTTACCCACCTCCCTATGGGGGTCACCCCCAGCAAAAACCCCACTTTACCCCTGCTTCGGAAATGCATTTCCGAAGTATTTTTTTTTTTAAATTTTCTCAGACTTCGGAAGTGCATCTCCGAAAACACCAAATGGGGGGTGTTTTCGGAGATGTACTTTCGAAAACACCTTTTTTCAGATTTTGGGGGGTTTCGGAAATGCACTTCCGAATTATGCAGAAACTGTGTTTTTTTTTATGTTTTTCGAAACAGTCTCGTATTTTTAATTAAACTGCAACGCCAAATAAAATAAGCGACATATAAACAGAAAATACTAATATGATAAATCAAATCCAGATAATATATACAAGCCGATCCAAATAGTAATAGTGTGCGAAAGATACAATCCGAAAACAAAAAAATAAACTCGGACTCCTACTGGGTATGCCTAACCCTCTCTCTCTGGGACCTCCTCTGTCGCCTGTATGCCGCCGCACGGCCCGCATCAGTGACGATCATCTCCATCACGGCGACAACCTCTGGACCGCCCTGATGAACGACACCTCGATCCAACGCGTCCCGCCCAAGCATCTCTATCCGCTGGCAGATCGGCAGGAGATCTATGGCGTGGTCATCCTCGGCCTGCTGGTTCTCCAGGATCTCCTCGTGTGCTGGCCTAGGAGCGCCGGGAGCGTCGAGTCTCAACAGAGGATGTGACACCCGATAGAACCATGTGACGTACCCCTCCACACTGTGCCAGTCCTGGGTGACCCGAATGCGACAATACTCCTCCTGTACCACATGACGCTCCCAATCCTCAAATATGCTAGTGAGCTGCACTCGGGTCACCGTGTCGGGAGCAGCCTCAAAAGGTGACCTGGGTATCATCTGCACATACCCAAACTGCCGCATGCACCGCTCAGGGAGATACCGGACCATGGTAGTGGTCCCGCATACCAACCAGCCAGAATATAAAGATATGCCGTCAAAGGGGACAATATGAGTGTAGTCGCTGAATGGCCTCCAAGTGACGTCATCGTGCATCGTGCGGTCCAGGTACCCATGGTATGGTCCCACTGCATTGTTCCCCCTCTGGAGAACGTATCTGGCGGCCCTGGGCATGGCATCATCGTACTCAGGATCAATGTGGAAGCCGTGGATGCGGGAGAAGTAAGAGATGATCCAGCTCTGAAACACAAACACAATAATGTATTAAAAATAAGGGTTAAATATGTTAGGGGTCCCTATAAATATTGCAACTTTCAAATTTAGTCCCTACAAAATTTTCCTTCAAACAATGGTCCTCGCAATATTTTCCGTCTCTATTTTTGGTCCCTACCGTTAAATTCCACTAACGGAGGCTTACATGGCATGCCATGTGTCATGCCACGTCAGTTCAGGTCAACTCTAAAGAAAAAGTGACATATTGCGGGGGTTATAAACCCCCTTAAAATAACTTAAAAAAACAATCTCACATATAAAGAACTTTTTTACTGTAACTTTTTTTTAATCTTCTTACTATTTTTGAAATGTAAAATTATTTATTAAATTATGATAATCAATTTCATTTAATATTTTACATTGACTGACAATAAAGTTAATTTATTTAATATTGTTAAGATATTATTAGTTTTAAATAAGATTTTATTAACTTTAATTTATTTTTAAAAAATTATTTATAACAATCCACTACCAAATAAATATTTTTAAAATAATCATATTCTTTATATAATTAAGCTTGACAAAAGGCTCTATATGTAAAAGTGTGACACTTTTAAAATATTAAAAAAAAAATTTCTATTTATCATCATATTTTATTGTTTGTTCAAAGGGAAAACAAATTTCGTTTAATTGTTAATAAATTTTAATAATAAATAGAAAATAAGATGTATTATTACATATTTTAAAGAGATTAATTACTATGCACTATCAGTGTAAAATTTTTTACACAGTCAGTGAATCATAACCACCCACTAATACGAATTAATAAATGATTAAATTAAAAATATAATATAATTTACAATCCAACGTTCATTATTCACTGACGGTGTAAAACTTCTTTACACTGTCAGTGCATTCCAATTAAACTCTATGTTAAATTGTTTAAAGCTACTTTAAAATAGAATATAATAATTGTTTAATCTACTATATATAAAAAGTAGTTTGTTTAAAATAATTTTTAAAATTTTTAAAAACCTTTATTATTAAAAGTCTCGTTAAGTTATTTACTTATATGGATTATACCTTTAAATAAATTAATTTGTGGGAGGTTTATATTAATTATTAAGAATGGATGGGTTTAAGGTTTATTAATTAATTATTCTTTATTCTTATATATTAAATTAATAGGTAGTAAGTGGTAACTGGTAAATTTATTGTAGCAGTAACATACAATTGATGGGTGAGAGATTTATACAAATTAATAATATAAAATAATTCTAGCGAGAGAAAGAATTAGAACACACGAGATGCAATACAACTACTGCATACAAAAAAGCAAATTTTGTATAGTCATCAAATTAACATAATAGCATCATCACCAAAGATAGAGTAATCAAGAAGCCTCTCAATGCCATGAACAGCGAGCGAAGAAGTGTTATAAAGATCAGGATGAGTGAGGAGGACATCGTCGAGTGTGAAGTTACCGATGGAGTTATCGGTGATGGCGATGGTTTTACCGGGGAGGAGAGTGGGGAGACGGGAGTAGCGAGGGACGAGGAGGAGGTCGGCGAAGGAGAGACGCTGCGGGACGATATGGTATGGGAAAGTGAAGGGGTCTAGTGTGGAGGATGGTGAGAGTGTTTGTTGAGGGATGAAGAGTGTTAGGCTTAGTGATGGGTTTGACATTGATAAGATGCTTAGCCATTTGGTTATGGTTGTGTCTCCTGAGCCTATGAGCGCGTCAAGAATGTTGTTTAGTTCTTGAGTTGGCATTGGTGGAGATGGTGTTGTTGATGATGATGTGTTTGTGGAGGTACTATTGCATGATGTGAAGGTTGTGAAGAAGATGAGTGTGATGATGAGGAAATGAGGATAGTGGTTGGTGTTTTCCATGGCAGAGGGAGAATGGGAGAGAAAGAGGGAGAGAAAAAGAGAGAGAGATTTGTGTTCTTGGGTTTGTTTTCTTGGTTTTGGATGGAAGAGAATGATGAGTGAAGTTTGTTGGTGGTTTCTTGGTTTTATATAATTTGTATTGAATGTGTTGTGAGAATAAGATTTGAGTCCACTAATTGGGTTTTTTAAGTTTGACTGTTTGCTAAATAATAATGGAAATGTTGGGTTTTATATAAATAATAATGTTTGCTAATATAGGAAGAGATAATTAGGATATGTCGTAGCATGGAAATGTTGTTATTGTGGTTTTTTACGTTATTTAGAGGGGGTTTAAAACCCCCGCAATCTATCTATTTTTAATCAATATTGACTTTAATTGACGTGGCGCTACACGTGGCGTGCCACGTAAGCCTCCGTTAGTGAAATTTAACGGGAGGGACTAAAAATAGGGACGGAAAATATTGTGAGGACCATTGTTTGAAGAAAATTTTTGCAGGGACTAAAATTGAAAGTTGCCATATTTATAGGGACTAAAAACTTATTTAACCCTAAAAATAAATACGAAACATAAATAAATACGAAACAATTAAAATGAAACGTACCGTAAGTAGTGTGCAGGATCCGGTCAACTGCCTCGTCCTCCAGTTGGAGGCCTCATTCAGCTTCTGGTATAGGTATGCCAGAGTAGCTGCCCCCCAGTTCCACTGGTGAACGATGGTCAAGTCCATGAAGTAGCGGAGGTAGGTCACGTCGACGTACATCGCACTTTTGTCCACAAAGATCGCAGCGCCCACCACAAACATGTACCAGCACCGGAGAGCGCAGCCACGATGATACTGTGTAAATAGGTCGTCACCCGCATCCTCGGATTCGGCCGCCGACACCAGGTGGTGCTCGAAATAGGCGCTCAGTGTGGTGAACCGGATATGAGGCCCAGATGTCGTGATGCACTCATAGTCAGCAACTTCGGGCTCCATACCCAAATAGAGCGCCATCCACTGACTGGCTTCGACCCTCTGGATCCGGGAGTGGGTCAACAGCGCCCCCCTGATTGGCAGGTGGAGAAGACACTACACATCATGCAAGGTGATCATCATCTCCCCAACCGGTAAGTGGAAAGAAGACGTCTCCATGTGCCACCGCTCCACAAAGGCCCCCTGCATGCTGTGGCTGATGGTGGTGTACCCCGTCATGCAGAGCCCACTAAGCCCTGAAGCTCTCACCGCGCCGTTAAACCACTCAACAGTTGGTTTAAACAGACTGAAAATCTTCCGGGAGTGGTTCACCATTTTCAAAGGCTCTCTCTCCTGTTACAAAAAAAACAAATAAAAAAATATGTTAAATAAACCGTTAAGAAAATATTAAATAAACGGATAAATTATAAACGGTTAAATAATATAGTCGGGAAAATTATAAAAAATACCTCTCCCTCCCAGGTACGCCGAGCGACGTGCTCGTGGTAGGTAAGCAGCACAGAAGTGTCACTGGACCCTCCCAGGTAGCCCTCCTCCTGCTCATCCTCCTCCCCGAGTGGAGGGTCAACATCCGTATCTCCTCCGCCTCGTGGTATGGCACTGCCTCCTCCTCCTCCTCTCGCTGGCGGAAAGAAGATACCCAAGCCAGACGACTCCTCGATCCAGATGTAGAGGTACCCTCGTCCATCTCCACGGGAACTCGCACGCGTCCCCGGCCCTGCCCCCGTCCCTGCGTCGACGCCAGCTGCGCCGCCCGCTCGCGTCTAGCCGACGCAGTCTGGGTCTCTCTACCCTGTCTGATGCATGCTTGGTTGCCTGACATGCTCCTGAAAACAATTGAAATCGATTAATATGCGAGACAACAGAAAAAACTAAAAAAATTGAAATTCTGATACACTTCGGAAGTTCATTTCCGAAACTGGGAATGGAGGTGTTTTTCGGAAATGAACTTCCGAAACACCCCTGCGAAGAAGTTTTCTGCAACCTCCAATGGCAGACCCCAAAATCCTAAATCATAACTAATTTTATTCATTCTAAACAACCTAAATAGCAATTTTGAGTTTGAGTAATGGATCTAAACAACCTAAACAACCCTAGTAGAGATATAATAATGGATCTCAAAATTGAAAAAAATTGATAAACTTACCACTAATAGAGTTTGAGATGATTTAGGTTGAGATTCGAAGAAGATGTTGGCAATCTCTGATACTTCACATTTGCTTTTTGCAGAAATTTTGAAGAGAGTCTGAGTTTGGAAGAAGATTAGGGTAAAATGAATGGGGGAGGGCGCTGTTTTGCTTAATCTGCAAAACGCGCAGTATTTCGGAAATGAACTTCCGAAATGCTATTTTCGGAAATGAACTTCCGAAATAAGACAAATTTTGAAAAAAAAAAGGCGCTTTCGGATATGCATCTCCGAAAACACCTTTTTCTTGCATTTCGGAAATGCATTTCCGAAGTCAGGGATATATGTGGTTTTTCACCAGAGGTGACCTAGAAGGTTGGGAGGTGGGCAAAGAATTTTCCATTTCTTAAGGTCATCCAGATCTGCAAGGAACAACAATAGATCATCTAAATTATTACACCATATATGTAAGTAACTAAAAACCTGCATACAATTTAAATCATGATGCAAACACTACTACACCATAGACACAACATATACATTACCTTGTACTGCAGCATCCCAGGAAGCTCTACGAAGCTTTTCTAGAAGTTCTTCTACTTTATCAAGAGTTGCCATTTTGGTTGCCATGCTAAACTGAAAGATAACACATGAACAACCTACATAGAAATATGTTGTTAATAATGAAAGAGTCATACCTCAGCAAAGTTATTGTAGTTGAGAAGCTTGGCCTTTTCCAACCTAAGCTTTAAAATTTGCTCAATTAGTGGAGTATTATCCAAATCTCCACTAGATGCCAGTGTCATCATCGCACGGTAGACTTCCTCACGCAAAGAACGATTGCGAGCATGTCGCATAACAGCAACATAACTTGGAATATCCAATGTAATTACCCATGGCCCATTCTCAGCGGTGGCATTTTCATGCCCCTGCATTTTTTTCATCAAGTAATCAAAACTTGAAAAGATAGGCTGATTTGTCATAACTTGAGAGTAATAACATGTCAACATAATTTACCTTGGATACTGCAGTTTGTGCAGCCAATCCAAGAGCAGTAACAAGTAATCCTTCAATCTCTTTCTTATCTGTAATGAGCTTTTCGAACTTTTTGGTTGCATCCAGAACGTTCTCCCCAAATTTTACTGATAATCTTTTCAGCTCCTACAGATGAAACCGTGACAAAAATATTAAAAATTAAATTAAAAAACATCATCACTTGAATTTCATTTAGTTATGGAGATTCATTAAATCAAATCTTATCGCTACATTTGGTTTGTTAATGAACCAGTTCATGTTGCTTGTCCTACTTATTTGCTACACAAATAACAAAATATGTAGAATTACAAACTCGTGATCTCAATTTCATCAATAGTCCGAAAATAGGATATGCCCAGTTAGCCAAAGCCTAGTACATAATCACAATAAATGGTGGTAAACTGAGAATCAATTAGCATGGAATATATTAATAATCACAATTTACATTTGTTTTTAGTTGTTAAAATAGCGCACCTGTTCAATTTTATTAAACTGTTCTCTTTTATCATCTTCAAGAGAAACACCACTAAGAACTGCCTTTGTTATTTGGTCTGAATAGGCACAAATTCAATTGTTACAAACAAAATGTAAAATGAAGGGTTTTAGTAACGAGTTTTTCTTAAATCCCATAGAAAGCAAATAGAACAACAACTTGTTATTTGGCAATTGGCACAAGTTTATGAGTAAAGTCACAGATATTTCTATTTCCAGTCAACTATCAATAAGTGAAACACATACAACATCGCTCTTATGATAATTCAGAAAATTAGCAAAAGTAGTGAAACCCTAAATCAGAAAACTTCACACCAGCTACACATCAAACATCGTTCACAATTCTCCATCTTCCCAAATAAAATCTAGAAGCTGGGAACCAGCATCAGAACGCAACACAAAGCAATTCAAGCAATCTATGGATGTAAAATAACATGCCAATACAACAAGACATTTGGCAACTTACTTTCAACAATTCCAATTAGAAGACTCTTTAATAGCTTTGAATGCATTATAAATAGGCTTGCTTTGGCCCAGTCTAACCTCAAACTTAACTTTTTCTGCCTGCAAATATAAATTAATCATTGTCAGCATAATAAAATTACAGCAATCACAATTTGTAAGAGAAATGAAATACGTAGATGACCAACAACCCATGAAAATATTTTAAACAAGAGAGCAAACCAACATAATAACATGTTGCCATATGACTCATAGTCATCATTGAGCACAAAAACCAATCTGAGATTGCAAAAAAAGTAACATGTAGTTCAAATTCCACAATGCTATATTACTATTGCCTCCGTAACACCAACACCTTTGAAAAAAGACGTGTCAGTGTTGTATCCGTGCTTCATAGACTATATCACTGCTATAACCACTATTTGACAACACTATGTACTAAACTGCACGTCACTGAACAATAAGAGGTTATAGCCTCTATTTAACACCATGCATTTCACAAAAACTATTGTTCTACACCCCAAATGCCCAAACAACCATATTTTAACTAATATGAAAATATAACAGTTACAGTCCCATTAACAGAATCAAAATAGCACAATTACAACAGCAAAAACACGAAAATAAAACAAAAAATACCTGAACATCTTCAATGGCTGAACGGAGCTCAGCATTATCCTTAACAGTTTTAAAATGATAGATTATATTCCAAGCAACAACCAACTGGTCCATAATTTTCTCCAATGGTTCTACCAATTTAGGCCATGAAGGTTCCACCGTCCTTTCAAGTTCATCCAAATCACGTTCCTACAAATCAAACCCCAAAAACACAAAATCATTCAAAACCTACAAAAAAATCCAAAACAAAACAAAAGATAATAACTTGTTACCAGTTTATTAAGAAGGGTACGCATGGCAGGTCGAACGTGTTTGGGTTCAATAACATCGTAAGGCGGAAACACAAATTTCTCGAGAATAGGATTAGGTTCAACAATGTCGGTTAGCGTAGAAGCAGCCATGGATGAAGAAGAAGAGGATGTGAAGGAAGGAGAAGTGGAGCTGTGAAGTGAATCAATGCAGAAGGAAAATGAAGAGACCATAGGGGACAAGGATGGGATTTATTGAATTGTTTAGGGTGAAAATGAAACAAATGTGTTTAAGAAGTGGATGAATCCAACGTAAGAGTGAGGCTATGTTTGGTGTCTCATTGTATAATAAGCTGTTTTCTGCTATCTTAGGTTGTTTTATTCATTTAAAAAGTTATTATTTTAAGTAAATATACTTTAATACTTAATTATTTTCTTTAATGAATAGTAAATCATTAATGTTATTGAAAAAAGTCATTAATTAGGTATGTAATATTTTTTTAGAAATTAAATAATTATTCTTTGTAAGAAAAGTTATTTAGTTAAAAGTCATTAATTAGGTATGTAAGATTTTTTTAGAAATTAAATAATTATTCTTTGTAAGAAAAGTTATTCAGTTTTGATATAATTTAGTTTTGGTAACCTATGGATATGTCTAATCTACTTAATATAAATGTAAGGTTGTCATGATGACAACCCTAGCATTTGCTTATGTGTCATCTTCACATAGCATTTGCTTATGTGTCATCTTCACATATCCTCATACTTATGTGTCATATATCATTTTAATTTAATTATATACTACAAACTAGTAAGAGACCCGTGCTCCCGCACGGGTAATTTAATTATAATATTGCGTAAATAACTAAAAAATATATTTAGTAACTTAGAATCTTTAAATATTAATCATGAAATAAAAAATATTAATAAAATATTTGTTAATGTGATAACACATGAATGAGTCTTAATGTCATAATATTTAAATAATATCAAATACAAATGTAAAATTTGAAATGATTTATCTTTTTTTAAAATGAGCAATAATCATATAGATTTAATTATATTAAATAATAAAAAAGAAAAAAATATAATTATTAGATGGAGAAAAAAATTAATATTTAAAAATAAAAATTTTGTCTCTTAAATTAAAATAATGATGGATTAAAGTAAAATAAATATTTACTTGTTAGTGACCCGTGAGATAAATACGTTTTTAATGTTATTAAACACTATCATGCAATTGATATGGTATAAAATTATTTAAATAAAATAAATTTGAAATAAATTACTTATGTATTTTGTTGATAGTGACCCGTAAAATACAACCTAATAACATGTAAGAACATGTGAGTTGGAAAAAAATGAAATCTAATCGATACAAATATAAAATTTTAGATATAAATACAAAATTTGAAAGAGAAGAACACAAAGAGAAAATTGTAGAAAGTGATGAGAAATATCCAAGGATGTTATGGAGGGAAAGAGGAAAAAATTAAATTGGACTAATGAGAGACAAACAATTGACTTCTGGTTATTGAAAAATAAATAAAAAAATTATTATTGTATTGTTAGTTACATAATTATCCTTTTTTATTTATAAATAATTTTTAAGTGAAAGGGAAATTTAGTCTGTTTGGTCAATTAATTTTAAATGGTGCATAATTTATTTAAAAACACTTATAAATATAAAATGATAAAATTTGTATAATGCATTATTTGTGGTGTAGTATTTTATAAACGATACAAAAAATGTGAAGTAAATAAGTTTTACCAAATTGTAGATATAAAACGAAAATTAACGATTTAAAAAAATTATTAAAAACATATTAGTAGTATGAAAATTAGGTTTTAAATTAAAATAATAATCCATAAAAAAGATGTATTTAGATACACATGTGAATTTAAATTGAACTACATATTGTAAAATTAAGATAGTGGCCCGGAAGATAAAGGTAATAATTATAAGAATTTTGTTAAAATAATAATTTGATAGTGAAGTTAGAAATGATTAATTATATTGTGAAACAAATTTAAACTAACAATTATACAAAAATATTTCTTTTTGGATAAAACTAAATTGCAAATAAAAAAACAATACATAAACCTTCATTCCAATTTAGTGTTTATTTTTTAGTTCCCAACCTTGATTACAATTTAGTGTTTATTTTTTACTTCCAAATAGATGATAAAGTATATAAATATAGAACTAAATATTTAAAATAATTTTGACAAAAGACAAGATATATTTTAGTAATTATATTCTCAAATAACTAGTAAACACACTCAATCTCTGAATTCTTTAGCACACTCAATATTTGAATTCTTCAGCATATATATTATTTTCATTGTATCCTAATATTTGATTAGGACATTAAATTAGGACATTAAATTAGGAGTTATATTATTTTAATTTGACTGAAAATAATGAAAATAATAATACTGGTTTTTTTTTTGACAAAATAAAAATAATAATACTCGTTTATGACACATTGAATTCTTACAAATTTATATCATCAATTTATTCTTTAATCAAGTTTTTGTATTTATTAAAATTAATCTTATTAATTACTCCCTCCGTTCCTTTTTAAGTGTCGTTTTAGAAGAATTTTTTTTTCCTATTTAAGTGTCGTTTTATAATTTAATGTTATAATTTGTCAATTATACCCTTATTTTCTCAATAACTCCACCTCACATTTTTCAATTAGTTATTGGAAAAAGAGAATGTATGAATGAATTTATTTGGAAAGAGAAAAATAAATAAGGGTATGATAGGAAAAGTAACTCTAACAATCCACTATCTTGGTTGAAGAGCTTTTTGCTAAAATGACACTTAAAAAGGAACGGAGGGAGTATTAATTAGTTTTTATTAATACAAAGTTAAAATAATGATTAATGCAGCTGGATTATAATGTATTTATGAATTCAAAAGATATTAATTTATTACCTATAATGTATTATGAATTTAGAAATAAAAAGTTATTCCATAACAGTCAAAAAATTATGCTTTTAAGGTAGAGGCATTCCTCAATAGGCAAGAAACAACACCAACATTGCAATTGCAATATTTCCTAGAGAACCGATTATTGTGACGGCGACAATTCTTATAATTAGGATAGATAAAATTCCCTGCTTTACATTAAATCTATTATCTTCATCAAGGCGCAATTTTTTATTGCAGTCGAGTCATAGATCAAATTGTAGTACCGAATCTTAGAATTTATCAAACATCCTGCATTTCAATAGAATAATCAGTATTATCAAGACTTAATTGGATAATTCAATTTGCCATAAATAATTATTAATATATACATAGCAATAATATAACTCCTAATAAATTCAAATATTGAATAGAATAGTACAAGAACAAAAAAGAATAGATCAATTTAAAAGAATTTAGAATGAGTTATAAGAACATCAAATAAAGCAGCAAAAAGAAGTGAAGTAGCGAACGATAAGTACCTGTGAAGACACAAGCCTCACACTTATTGCAACAGGTATCCACATTTGAGACAAACACTCTCCTGCAACAGGTATACAGACTTTTACTAAAATGATTCATAACTCAGTAAGATCAAAAGGGAAACAAAAGCCCCGAAAATATTCACAAATCCTAAATCTCTATCAAAACCACTTCAGAGCAATAGATAATAAGTCAGAAAAATCAAATCTTAAAAATCAGTCAATAATTATTTATCTTGAGGTGAAATTAGAATCAAACTCTTCCTCTTATTCCCTCTTCTTCTCCATACCAAGTAGCAATCTACATCTGCAACCAACCCACATAAATAGAAAGTGGATACTATGGACCTAAAGAAATATTATCTAGCAATGACATTCAAAATTAACCAGCCAAAATTTTGTTCTCATCCGCCCAGCTTACATGATGCATGGGAAGACTGCCATGCCGACTAATAAAAGCTCCTCGTGATCTCATAGGTCGGCGAAGTAAGAGTATAAATTACTCAACTCTTATATCATAATCTGTAGATAGAATTATAAAGAAACCATTAAGCATTAGAATAGTAATGACATTATGAACAAAGTCAAAGTAAGATGTCTCTAATAGCACCATTTAATCAGTCTTCTTCCCAGGGTTTTGTTGGAATATATTTCTCCATGGACTCCTTTTTGCGTTCAGGATCAAGGTTGTGAAGGGGGTGGAAAAGAAAAGATGTTTGTTACATTCAGATTAAGAGAATTCAAGAATTACTAAATAAGAAATTGTCTACTAACAATATCATTTCAAATCAATTTTGTAACAGACCTATTTCTAAATCCAAGAAGAGCATAGTGTACAACACTTGCACAGGCTGAAGCAGGAGCTATGGGAGCTGCAGGAACGGCTCGAACAGCAGCAGCCAAGGCAGGTCCTGCACCTGAACCACGCTGGAACTTTTTCAAGGGGTTCTGAACTAACACTGAAGCAGATTTACCCAAGCCATTGCTGAGACTCTCACAACCCTGTTAAATCAAGGAAAATAAACTTAATATTATGATGAATAAGAAAGCATATACACAAACATACTAAACTTCCTTATCGTCTACCCACATTCCTCATAAAAATAAATTTGTAAGGTAAAGGATACCTACCACTAATAACTATTAAACTTGTATGGTCTTTAAACTCAGGCCACTGAACCAAATTCAGTGAACCAAATTCAGTCAACTGAACCAAAGTCATTAACATACCTCTCTGAAGTCATTTTGGGAACTCTTTGATGGTAGAAATTGCCACAGTAGCAGCTTCATCATAAGGATATCTGAAAAATGAAGCATAAAACATTTTCCAGACTTGATTGAACAGAAATAGTAGCATTTAAAGTAGGGAGAAACAATAGCAAACACACATTCAAAACAAAACAGGACCTGGTATAACAACAATAAACATAAATCATACCTAATTGTTCTTCTCACCTAGTAATGCTTTGATTTGCTGCGATAAATGAAATAGAATGAGAAACCTTAAAAAAACCAAAAAAAGTGAAAAATGAAAAGGAAAAGACTTACAGATCTAGAATCCCTTCTTCGTTTTCTTCACCAGTGGGTATCGACAACCTCCTCAAGCTTGATGATGAGAGCGACTTGTGCTCTGGTATCTTCGTCATCTCCGACCGCTAATGAAAAAGAGAGGGGAGACGAGAGAAAACGAAAGAGAGAGGGGAAATTTTGTGACAGCAAAAGAGAGAACAGAGAGAAGAGAAGACGGAGAGAAAATAACGTGAAATCGTATTAGGGTTTGTGGGAAAAGAGTGAGAAGAGAAGACGAGAGAGTGAGAGAGAAAGAACGAAAGTGAGGAGGAAGAGAGAGAAGAGAAGGAAAACAAAAAATGAAAAAAGTTGAATGGTAGTACAAAACTATTTGAGTTTGTCCAATGAGAATCACACAAATGACAAAGACCAATTTTTAATTTGTTAATTACCTAGATAGCCTTTTGTTAGTGTAAAAATTTTATAAAGGAAGGGTATATTAGTCAGTTTGGGCAACATTATAGTATTGGGTAGATAGTTGATTAATAAAAATAATTGATTTGTTTATTATGTTTTTTTAAAATGCTTTTTATAATGTTATGTATTTTATTGTTAAATTTTACTATTTTTAAAATTCAAAATGTATTATTTCCACATATATTTTTAATTTAATCATATAAAATATAAATATATTAAATTATTATAATAAAACATTTAATTTAATTATAAAATATAAATTTATTAAATTATTATAAGAAAGTATTTAAAAATTAATAACTAATCAATAATAGTAATAATAATAATTTCTCCAAAATATAGGATATTAATTTCCACATATCATTTTAATTTAATTATAAAATATAAATATATTAAATTATTATAATAAAATAGTTAAAATTTAAAAATATTCAAAAATATAAATATAATTAATTCTTCAAAGTAAAGGATATTAATTTCCACATATCATTTAATTTAATTATAAAATATAAATGTATTATAATTAATTTATGATTTGTTTGATATGTTTTTTGAAATGGCATTTTATAATGTTATATATTTTATGGTTTAATTTTTTTATTTTTAAAATTAAAAATAGATTCAAATAGATTCAATGATTATATTTTATTAATAACTATTTCTTTATAAATTAGTATTTATTACAAATAAAAAAAATCTTGAAAAATAATTACAATTTAATTAAATGTTATTTTATAGAAAATATTTATTAAAAATAACAATAATAGTAATAGTTAATTCTTCAAAATAAATCATATTAATTACCACATATTATTTTAATTTAATTATAAAATAAAAATATATTACAGTTTTATAATAAAGTAGTTAAAATTTTAACTATTCAAAAATATAAATATAATTATTTCTTCAACGTAAAGGATATTAATTATAAGTATTCAAAATTATATAATATAATTAATATTATTTGATACCTAAATATTTTATGTTTAGATTTATGATTTTTTTTGTTACGTTTTTTAAGAAATAATTACACTTTAATAAATTTTTATTTAATAGAAAATATTTATTCAATAATAATAATTAATTCCTCAAAATAAAGGATATTAATTTCCATATAATTTTAATTTAATTATAAAATATAAATATATTAAATTATTATAATAAAGTAGTTAAAACTTATAACTATTCAAAAATATAAAGATAATTATTTCTTCAAAGTAAAGGATATTAATTATAACTATTAAAAAATATATATTATGAATAATATTATTTGTTTCCTAAATATTTTATGTTTAGATTTATGATTTTTTTGTTACGTTTTTAAAATGAATTTTACAATTTTATATATTTTACGGTTAAATTTTTTATTTTTAAAATTTAAAGTAGATTCGATGATTATATTTTATTAATAACTATTTCTCTATATTTACTACAAATTTAAAAAGTCATAAAAAATAATTACACTTTAATAAATAATTATATTATAGAAAATTATAATTCATAATAGCTATTATTCCTATTGCAGTTACTAAACATTAAATAATTAACAATTATTATTATATTTCATAATGGTTATATTATATTATATTAAAAATAATTATTAGTATATTTCGGTTACTATTATAATAATTACTTATTGTAGTTACAAAATGTTATAATTTTTAATGACTATTTTTAATTACTAAAATTATGGTTACACTTTCTATTCAGATTTATTATCTTATTAATAGCTAAAATCACATATATAAATACATAATTTGTTGTATGGATTTTGTAGAGTTATTATACACAATTTAATTTGATTGTAGGTCTTCATATTTGGCTTGGCTCCTAACATCTATTATATGATACAAATATACTTTTTAATTTTATATTACTCTTCTTATTGTTAGAACAAGATTTGTTCTGATCAATTATCTTAGTTTTGATGATAACAATAATATGAATTTTGCTTAAGATTATATGGTACTCTAATCCAATGCAATTTCCCTTTCAGGAAATATATAAAGAGTACGCATAATTCAGCGCTCAGAAGCTTTGTCTCAAAGGGTTCAGCATGCAACATCAGAACATGGTCTGGCAAGACATCAGAAGATGGTCGAAGCAGAATCAGAACATGGGTCTATGGAAGCATCAGAAGAACAAGAGAACAGAAGCACTGAAGTTCTGATGGTATCACGCTCAGAAGCACTTCAAGGTCAGAAGATCAGAAGATGCTTTGCACCAAGCTGTTTGACTCTGATGATATTCAAACGTTGTATTCACAAACATCAGATCAGAAGAAAGTACAAGTGGCAAGCTACGCTGACTGACAAAAGGAACGTTAAAAGCTATTAAAGGCTACGTCAGTAGACACAGCGTGAACAAGGCTCGAGGTAGTTGACAAAAGCGTATAACATTAAATGCGATGCTGTACGGAACACGCAAAGCATTAAATGCACTCAACGGTCATCTTCTCCAACGCCTATAAATATGAAGTTCTGATGAGAAGCAAGGTTAACGATCCTGAACAAAACAACGCCTATTAACTTGCTGAAACTCTGTTCAAACTCAAAGCTCAGAATCTTCATCTTCATCAAAGCTCACTACATTGCTGTTGTAATATATTAGTGAGATTAAGCTTAAACGATTAAGAGAAATATCACAGTTTGTGATTATCGCTTTTAAGAAGCATTTGTAATACTCTTAGAATTGATTACATTAAGTTGTAAGGAACTAGAGTGATCGTGTGGATCAGAATACTCTAGGAAGTCTTAGAGGTTATCTAAGCAGGTTGTAACTAGAGTGATCGTGTGGATCAGTAGACTCTAGAAAAGTCTTAGAGGGTATCTAAGCAGTTGTTCCTGGAGTGATCAGTGTGTGATCAGAAGACTCTGGAAGACTTAGTTGCTGACTAAGTGGAAAACCATTGTAATCCGTGCGATTAGTGGATTAAATCCTCAGTTGAGGTAAATCATCTCTGCGGGGGTGGACTGGAGTAGTTTAGTTAACAACGAACCAGGATAAAAATAACTGTGCAATTTATTTTTATCTGTCAAGTTTTTAAAGCTACACTTATTCAAACCCCCCCTTTCTAAGTGTTTTTCTATCCTTCAATTGGCATCAGAGCGCCGGTTCTAAGGTGCAAGCACTTAACCGTGTTTAGAAAAGATTCAGGAAGAGAAAAACGCTTCAGTAAAAGATGGTTGATGAAAGTGAAAAGTCTACACCTGCATCTACATCTGGCTCTGCTGAGCAATACAATGGTAACAATGGTTATACTAGACCGCCGGTATTTGATGGTGAAAACTTTGAATACTGGAAAGATAAACTGGAAAGTTACTTTCTTGGTCTAGATGGTGATCTATGGGATCTTCTGATGGATGGTTACAAACATCCAGTAAATGCCAGAGGCGTAAAGCTGACAAGGCAAGAAATGGATGATGATCAGAAAAAGCTTTTCAGGAATCATCATAAATGCAGAACTATTTTGCTGAATGCTATCTCTCATGCTGAGTATGAGAAGATATCTAACAGGGAAACGGCCTATGACATATATGAGTCCTTGAAAATGACTCATGAAGGAAATGCTCAAGTCAAGGAGACTAAAGCTCTAGCTTTAATCCAGAAGTATGAAGCCTTCAAGATGGAGGATGATGAAGACATTGAAAAGATGTTTTCAAGATTTCAAACTCTTACTGCTGGATTGAGAGTTCTTGACAAGGGATACACCAAGGCTGATCACGTAAAGAAGATCATCAGAAGCTTACCCAGAAGATGGGGTCCTATGGTGACTGCATTCAAGATTGCAAAGAATCTGAATGAAGTTTCTCTGGAAGAGCTTATCAGTGCCTTGAGAAGTCATGAAATAGAGCTGGACGCAAATGAGCCTCAAAAGAAAGGTAAGTCTATTGCATTAAAATCCAATATCAAGAAATGCACTAACGCTTTTCAGGCTAGAGAAGAAGATCCTGAAGAATCAGAATCTGAAGAAGAAGATGAACTGTCCCTGATCTCCAGAAGGCTAAATCAACTCTGGAAGACCAAGCAAAGGAAGTTCAGAAGCTTCAGAAGTTCAAAGAAATTTGAACGTGGAGAATCTTCTGATGACAGAAGATTTGACAAGAAGAAGGTCATGTGCTATGAATGCAATGAGCCTGGACACTTCAAGAATGAATGTCCAAATCTTCAGAAGGAAAATCCCAAGAAGAAGTTTCATAAGAAGAAAGGTCTTATGGCAACCTGGGATGAGTCAGAAGATGATTCAGACTCTGAAGATGAGCAGGCCAACTGTGCGCTGATGGCGACAGAAGATGACGGATCAGAATCTACATCAGAATCAGATTCTGAAGAGGTATTTTCTGAACTTACTAGAGATGAGTTAGTTTCCGGTCTAACTGAACTTCTGGAACTCAAGTCTCAGATTAGTCTCAAATACAAAAAGCTGAAAAAGCTATTTGAATTTGAAACAAAGAAGCTTGAGTTGGAGAATTCTGAATTAAAAGAAAAACTTTTAAAATTATCCAATAATGTTGGATCTCCTTGTGATTCAGAACAATCCACTCATAGTCTAAACCATATTCTGAAAGAATATGATTTAAGTTTCAGGAAGTTCTTATCTAGAAGTATTGGCAGAAGTCAGCTAGCTTCTATGATATATGCTGTGTCTGGAAACAAAAGAGTCGGCATTGGTTTTGAGGGTGAAACCCAATACAAACTTGAACCTGTTGATGAAATGAAACTCACATACAAGCCATTGTATGATCAGTTCAAGTATGGCCACTCCCATGATATTAGGCACACTTCACATGCTCAAAGTTTTCACATAACACACACCAAAAAGCATGTGACACAACCTAGGAAATATCATGAAACTCACATTAAAAATTATCATGCTGTTCCTCCTTCTGTTTACAATGTTAAACCTAAGTTCAATCAGAACTTGAAGAGAACTAACAAGAAAGGACCCAAGAAAATGCGGGTACCAAAGAAAAAGACTATTTCTTTTGCAGATTCTCTTGGCGACAAAGAAGATAAAAATCAACATGACATGTCACCTGGACTCAAGTTGGTCTCAACACTTGAAGGGAAGAAGGATAGTCTTCCAAGTTCTGGTACCTAAATTTGTTGAAGAAACTAGGTTCGTAGGAAATCAGAAAAGAAAGTTTATTAATCTTGGAACCATCTGTTTTGTTTGTCTCTAAAGCATTGATGTTTCGTTCTTGATTATTCTGAATGCTCTTAATGCTACAGAATATACAATATTGAAACATTGATTGTGGATGAATCAATAAATATCTGATTTGATGATAAACTTGTTTCTAATGAAACAAAGCGCTTAAGAATTTCTGCAGATACAGTTTTGTCTTATCAGAAGCTGCAGAACAAAGAAGTGAACCTCCAGAAGCTGTGTATATCAGAAGTAATGGATCAGAAGATCATTCAGATTTATATCAGCACACTTCAGAAGGAATGTTTCCATAAGAGAAACTTGATCATATCAGAAGCAGTGATATGAATCTGAAGGCGTAAAGTCTATTCTGAAATTTACAGCTGTCATCTATTATCTGATGGTGAACACGTGTCAGTACGGTTAGTACAAAGCGTGCAGTTGAAAAGACGCCGACCTAGGTAACTGTATTAAATCATTTCATTTACTGTGTTCTCTCTCCTAATGTCATTTCTCATTAAATGCATAATGATTTCTTTTTAAATCTTTTAAATAACCCGCTTCATCTTCATTCCCTCTTTTTCTCTCTTTCTCTCTATTTTGTGCATTCACTTCGTTGCATCTCTCTTCAAACCCTAGTTTTCTGATTTGATCTCAAAGCATTATCATCATGAACTCTTCCTCTTGTTCATCTTCCTCAAAAGAAAGACTTACTTCTTCACAAATCCTTCTACGAAATTATGAATATGCTCCTTTGAAAACTTGCTTGATACCCACGAAGGACTTGGAGGTTTTATGTGAAACTGCTGTGGACTTCAACAATCTTAAAGCGAATGGCTTTAAGTGTGATGCAAGAATCCTTGAGCAAGGATGGTCCAAGTATCTCAATAGATTGGTTGGTCCAATTTATCCTGATCTTGTGAAGGATTTCTGGGTACATGCAACGGTTACCCCAACGGCCATCATTTCATTCGTGCTAGGGCATGAAGTGGTTATCTCTGAAAAACTGATCAGGAAGCTATACAATCTGAATGATGAAGAAGGTTGGTCTGGTTTTCGACATACATCTGTTGATTGGTCAATAGTTGAAAAACAAATCTCTAAGTCTTCTGGGATTGACTCTAATAACACAGGCACCTTGAGGCCATTTTATAGAGTATGGGCTGAGATTATTCTGGGTTCTCTTCACCACAGAAAAAGGATGCTCTCCTCTTCTTACATCAGTCAAGATCACAAGCACACTCTTTTCTGCATTGGCAAAAAGACTGAGATCAACATCTCTCACATTCTGTTTGAGAATCTGAAGACTTCAATCCTTGAGTCAAGAGAAGAGGAAATGGCGAAGTACCCTCATCTTTCAAAAACGACTATTCCGTTTGGAAGAATGATTTCAGACATTATTACTGAAAGCAAAGTGCTGGACTCCATCAGAAAACTCAATGCATCCCATTTGCTTGGAGTAGTTCAAGGTCCCATTTTTAATGGTGTGGATTTGTTCAGATTAGAACTCATCAAAAATGTACCCTCTGTGTGCCCAAGTTTTCCTGACATTCTCTCAAGAAGAGTTGTTGCTGAAGGTTTTGCCTCCCTGTTTCAAGAAGAACTGCATCAGGTTGTCAAGTCCTACCTGGAAGATTGTGTTAGGAAGCAATCAGATATTGATCCTGCTTGGATCCGTGGCAGATTACTTCCGTCCAAGGCTGATCTTCTGAAGAAGGATCAGAAGGAACTAAAGACTAGGCTAAAAAGAAAAGCCCAAGAAGATGAGGCTGAGAAAGCCAAGAAGTTGAGGGTCACCTATGATCCTGACAAGGTGGACTCTGAAGAAAGAAGAGATAAAAGGATCAGAGATTCCTTTCGCAGAACCAGATCTTCTTCTTCTGTACAAATCTCCAGAAAGGTTTTTACTCCACCTCCTTCTGTCCCTAAACCATCTTTCCAATCACCTCCTTCTGAACCAAAAGTAAACTTCACCTTACCAAATCCTTCTCCATCATCCTTCTCCTCTCCCATTCTAAACCCCACACCTTTAAGTATTCTTCCCCCAACTCCTTCTGATAAATCCTTCTCACCAATTCCCTTTACAAATACTTCACCCTCTTCTCAATCCATCCCTTCTGATGTTCCATCCTCATCAATCATTCTCTCAGATATCCCTTCTTCCTCATCCACCGTACCTCCACCTTCTATATTCCATCCCTTACCTACCAGAAAATCCAAACCTTACTGTCTTCTCTATCCTGACTACAAATTCACCTTCAATCCGCCTGAACCTGAACCCTATACCTACCTGGAACTTTTCAGACATGAGGTGATTAGCAGTCTAGACCTTCTGAAGGATGCATTTCTAAATGGTCTGGATGATGTTTCTACAAGAAATCTCTGGAGAAGATTTCGCAAGGATTTTCAAGTAGAAGCAATGGGAGTACAGAAAAGACTAGTGGCTGCTGCCCCTGGTTACCCTGGTTACCTTCTGGAGGAAGATAATGGTATATACTACCATCCTCTCAGAAATTGCGTTGCTGCTGAAGAGAAGCCCTTCTTGGATGAGATGGAACAATTAAGATTGGCTGCTGAAATGGAAGCCAACCCTTGCAGGGAGATCGTGGTCTGGATACCTCAATATCCTGTTCTACTTGGAGACTTCAAGACTCTCTTTGACTATCTGAGGGAAAACCCGTCTGAGAAAGACCCAAGCTTGGTCATTCCAGAAGTTGTTGACCCACCAGAAGTTGAAGGTCCTTCTGCTCCCAGGAATCTAGCTGCCATTCTTCAGGCACTTGAGAGTGGAGACTCGTAAATTCCTGCTGCAGAATATGGAGATGCTTCTATGCAAGAAGCAGATGCTGAAGATCATGTTGCTGAATCAGATCCTGTTGAGGAAATCCCTGCAAATGATCTATCCATGGAAGCTACAGATCAAGTTGCTATTCCTGTGGTTGAAAGCGGTGAAGCTTCTTCTGATGAATCTTCTCGTCTTGCAAGGACTCTGGAAGAAATTCAGAGGAGACAGGATGAGCAAAGCTCACTCAATGCTGAGTATAGCGCTTTCATGGTGAGGCAAGAAGGACACAACAATATGGTTCAAGAGATGCTGACCAAGATCTTGTCAAGACTAGGGCCATCTTAGATTGAGTCTGTGTTGTTTCTTTCTTTTCGTTGCATCTGTCTTTGTGCATCTGATCTTTCTTATCTTCATGTACTTCTGTACCTGCTGTTTGAACTTAAATGAAATCATCTTCTTCCTCCGTGTGTTTCGTTTTGTTTGTCTCTGAATCTTTTTTGCTTTTTGATGATTTGACAAAAAGGGGGAGAAGATAAATGATAAATGATTTGATTAATCTATCAGTTGCTGGGTAAAGCTCCCACACATTTACTAACAAGAACTGCAAGTTCTATATGGTTTAAGTGTTTTGCAGGTATAAAGAAGTGAAGAGAATCTTCAAAGCAAACACAAGAAGCAAAATCATGGAAACTGAAGCAAGCTGAGTGCTGTCAAGCTTCAGAAATCAGAAGCACTGATAATAGAATTTGATCCATATTTGTCTATTTGTTCTGACAAAATTCTATTTGCTCTGATACATTATTTTAGCCTATATGGCTCTGATACATATCATGTGTTCGAATATACATTTTATGTTCTGACTCGTTCATGCTGACTTTTGTCGTTTAGTTTTTGTTCTGTAACATTTCAGGATGTAGAGATGCTCTGATGATGCTCTGGTACATTCAACAATGTTCTGATACAAATCTAGCATGAAGTGATGTTGGTAGAAATTCAAAGCTCTGAAGCTATCCGAGGGAAGCAGAAATCAGAAGCTGCGAATGTCCTAAAGATCCAGAAAACTCAAGTTCTGAAGCTGTCCTAGATGGAAGCAGAAATCAGAAGCTGTGAATGTTCTGAAGGATCAAAGAAATTCAAGTTCTGAAGCTGTCCTGAATGGAAGCAGAAATAAGAAGCTGTGAATGTTCAGAAGATCAAAGAAATTCAAGTTCTGAAGCTGTCCTAGATGGAAGCAGGAATCAGAAGCTGTGAGTGTTCTAGGGATCTAAAGAAATTCTAGTTCTGAAGCTGTCCTATGGAAGCAGAAGTCAGAAGCTATGAATTCTCTGAAGACAGAAGCTTATATGATCGTCTCTACCGAAATAATCAGGGAAGTCTTTTATTAAAGTTCTTCGAGTATTTATTTCAGGGGGAGATTATTTATCTCAGGGGGAGATTGTTAATCTCAGGGGGAGACATATTCATATGCTTATGCTATAGCTGTGTAATTTGTCTTTTGCCGTCTGTTCTTTCTGATCGCAAATTCATATCATTTATATATGTTTTTGTCATCATCAAAAAGGGGGAGATTGTTAGAACAAGATTTGTTCTGATCAATTATCTTAGTTTTGATGATAACAATAATATGAATTTTGCTTAAGATTATATGGTACTCTAATCCAATGCAATTTCCCTTTCAGGAAATATATAAAGAGTACGCATAATTCAGCGCTCAGAAGCTTTGTCTCAAAGGGTTCAGCATGCAACATCAGAACATGGTCTGGCAAGACATCAGAAGATGGTCGAAGCAGAATCAGAACATGGGTCTATGGAAGCATCAGAAGAACAAGAGAACAGAAGCACTGAAGTTCTGATGGTATCACGCTCAGAAGCACTTCAAGGTCAGAAGATCAGAAGATGCTTTGCACCAAGCTGTTTGACTCTGATGATATTCAAACGTTGTATTCACAAACATCAGATCAGAAGAAAGTACAAGTGGCAAGCTACGCTGACTGACAAAAGGAACGTTAAAAGCTATTAAAGGCTACGTCAGTAGACACAGCGTGAACAAGGCTCGAGGTAGTTGACAAAAGCGTATAACATTAAATGCGATGCTGTACGGAACACGCAAAGCATTAAATGCACTCAACGGTCATCTTCTCCAACGCCTATAAATATGAAGTTCTGATGAGAAGCAAGGTTAACGATCCTGAACAAAACAACGCCTATTAACTTGCTGAAACTCTGTTCAAACTCAAAGCTCAGAATCTTCATCTTCATCAAAGCTCACTACATTGCTGTTGTAATATATTAGTGAGATTAAGCTTAAACGATTAAGAGAAATATCACAGTTTGTGATTATCGCTTTTAAGAAGCATTTGTAATACTCTTAGAATTGATTACATTAAGTTGTAAGGAACTAGAGTGATCGTGTGGATCAGAATACTCTAGGAAGTCTTAGAGGTTATCTAAGCAGGTTGTAACTAGAGTGATCGTGTGGATCAGTAGACTCTAGAAAAGTCTTAGAGGGTATCTAAGCAGTTGTTCCTGGAGTGATCAGTGTGTGATCAGAAGACTCTGGAAGACTTAGTTGCTGACTAAGTGAAAAACCATTGTAATCCGTGCGATTAGTGGATTAAATCCTCAGTTGAGGTAAATCATCTCTGCGGGGGTGGACTGGAGTAGTTTAGTTAACAACGAACCAGGATAAAAATAACTGTGCAATTTATTTTTATCTGTCAAGTTTTTAAAGCTACACTTATTCAAACCCCCCCTTTCTAAGTGTTTTTCTATCCTTCACTTATTTGCTACATTTTTTTTGATTTTGTATTGTAATTTTCTCCTAACACCTCTTATATGATACGAATATACTTTTTAATTTTATATTACTCTTCTTATATGCTACATATTTTTTGATTTTGTATTATAATTTTTATTTCACTTTTTTATTTTATAAGGTATGTTTGAAATAATACTTAACTTATTTTACTGGATAATGACTCAAATTACCCTACTATGTCTATTATATTATATTGTAATAAATTATTTAAGATTTTTTTTATTAATAAATAATACTAATGGTTTAATGTTTAAAAGGAACCTATTACAAACGGATAACATTGTGTTCACTAATGATTAAATCCAGCCGTCCAAGATTAGGTGTTGGTTGGGGTATTAGGTGTTGATTAATAAAGATCACAAGTCTAAATTACTACTTTGTATCAAGAAGTGATCTTTTACTTTTACTCTCTAAAGTATTAGGGGTTAACACCACTAAAATTATTTGTGTTTAATTTCTCTTTGAGCAAGTATCTATGAATGTTAATTATATTGGTTTTCACTGTAACTTATTATTTGTAAAGTTTTACAAAAAATTATTATTATTACTATTATTATTATTATTAATATTATTATTATTATATTATTGCTTGACGTGTCATTTGGAGTCCTCTCTCACGCCACACCTCTCTATGTTTCTCTCTTAGTTTTTTTCTCTCATTATTATCACTTTATTTTTAGTTGAGTTTATCTCCCTTCACACATCCATATAAAATAAAATGATGAATTATATTAACTTCTTATTTATTATTATTATTATTATTATTATTATTATTATTATTATTGTTATTATTATTCTTATTGTTGTTGTTGTTTTAAAAGAAAATATCAATCAATTTATTTACAATAATTAAATATCACACATCTGAATTAAATGTCACATTCTTTTTATTTTATATTATTAATTTATTTAATAATCATTTTTATCGTTTTGGTTTCCACAATGACATAAAATTATTTTTAAAATTCCTTTTAACCTTTCTATTTCAATAAAATTAATGATCATATATTTTTATTATTATAACACCTTTTGAACACATAGCTATACATTAGTTGTTGATTTTGCAACAAATATAAACAAAATTGAAAAATACATATCTTAATATGTATTTTACAAAATTAAGATTAAAAAATAAGCCAATTTTTTTGTTTATTTTATTTTGGATTACATTACTGGAAGAATGTTTAGAAACAAATTAAATAGTACAAAAATTAAACATTACAATAAAAATAAATTTTACTTGCAAGAAAATTAAATATACGTATGATCAAACCCATGCAACGCATGGGTTTTTATAGGGGTGTAAGCGGATCAGAAAAAACCAATTAAACCGACAATCCAAACCAAACCAAACCGAAATAAAACCGATTGTTTATGGTTTGGTTCTAAAACCGAACCGAACCAATAAAAACCGATGTGGTTTGGTTTGGTTCTCGGTTTTAGTTTTTAGGAACCGCCAAACCGATGAACCGAACCAATAGAAGTAATTACGCTCTAAATTCTTTATTCCACCCTTCATTAAGCTCAAATTTTGTATCTTTCCAACCATTCTCCATCTTTATTTTTACTTTCTTCCTTTAAGCAAAACATGCATTTAGAACTAAACTCCAAAACATATAAAGTAAAAATCATAAGTCACAAAAACTTGCTTTCACTAAATTACTCTAGTTGTCTATCTCAAATGTTGCTCTCACTATCGCCACTATGATATGTTATGGTATCCTTCTTTGAGTTCAAATTCTCTTCGTTAATTTTCATATTTGTTTTTACCTTTCTGATTTCTTCTTCAACAAAACTCCTTCTAGTCTTGTTACACAATAGTTTTTTTTTGTGTATTTAAGGCGGAAACATGTTAATTAATGTGTGTTTTTCTGTGTTCTATTTGTTAAACTTTCAAATCTATCTCCAACATTCCGATGTCAAGATTCAACTTTTATAGTGAATTTTTTTTATTATTCAATGAAAGTATGTCATTGTTTCATATATGAATTTAAGCACAACTTGCAAGTTGTTTGAAAAATTAGAGCATGAAATAAACCACATGAAATGTATTATTTTAAAAAATAATAGTATAAAATATACCGAAAAATACAATATTGGAAAATACATTGATGAATAAAATGTTTGAAAAAAATATTAAAAACCGATCAACCGAACCAACCCAAACCGAACCAAACCGATTAGTTTGGTTCGGTTCCATTTTTGAAAAATGTTAAAAACCGAACCAAACTGTTATACCCCAAAATTTGCCCACTTCTTTTTTCAGGAAAATTTCAATATGAAAATTAAGAGTCTCATATAAACATGGATTTTTTTCAAAATATCCTGACATATGAAGAACTTGGTTTTCAGAATTTTTCTTACACAGTAACTTGGCTTACAGTGGAATTTATTCTTACGCAAACGCCAAATACTGTTCTTTACTTCACAAATACTATTTATTTATTTTACAGATAACAATTGTTTTTGGTTTCCCACTAACTTTTGTACTATATTCCATTATTTTCAAAATCTTTTCAAATCTCTTTTTCAAAAATCAAATCTTAACTTGTGTGTTTTCTGCCAGTCAAATATTTCTATTTCTGTGCAGTAAACAATTTTTAGGTTATTATCGGTAATTTTGCCCGCATACCGTAAATATCAGTTATTTATTATGTTTCTGTTTCTAACAAGTCATGCAAATAAATTTTCATGCTTCACACAAAACAAAGACAAAAATAACAACAAAAAAGAAAAGAAAATTAACTTTGACGGTTGATTTTTCACTTTAACTGCTGCTTCAGTACACGAACAGTCGGTTGACAGACAAACTGCAGACAGTACAATTCACAGTGATTTGTACAATCAATCAAATCAATCATTCACAATTCAAATTTCCAAGATTTTTGTGTTAGAAGTCTTCTGAATATCACATGATTAGCAGAAACTCAACACTGCACAAAAATCAGGTACGCTTAACTGCCTCCTATACAGACAGTCCCTAATCAGGGTTTTTCTTGTTTTAACAGGAGCAACAAGTTTTGAGAGCTCAAATGGATTTCATATACATCCATACATCTCAAAGTGCCATCATACAAATTTTCAAACTTCAATTCACTCAGACGCACCGTCAGCAGCTCAAACAGTCAACAGACGACCCGTTTGACCAAAAAAGTCAACTGACAGTCAAAAATGAAATTTTTTGTCAAAGTCCATATTTTGTCAAAGGATTCAACATTTGATCATTGGATGATCATAATTCATCAAGGAAAGATCAAAAATCAACAAAACCCTAAGATTCAAAATTAGGGTTTTTGCCTGAAAAGTCAACTCAACTTTGACTGATCATAACTCTCTCATCCTTCATCCAAAAAATTCAAACCAAAGCTTGTTTTGAAGGAAATTCAATTATCTTTCAAATGCCATTGATCCCATGGTCATTGGATTCACCATTTGAAAAATATGACCAAAGACATTACAGGTCATTTTCAAAGTCAACAAAAAGACACTTTTTTCAAAAGGACACACAAGGAGCTTCAAAAATCATTTTGACATGAGACCAAAGACATTGGTTAGAGGACTCTTTGAGGTTTCTAAAAAGTGCAAGATCTCCTTCATATGACAAAAATTGAAGGATTTACACCTTGTTGAAGTTGGCTAAATTTTGGGAAAATGCATGAAATCAACATTGCTCAAAAATGTTTTTTTTCCAAAAGATGCCAAGTTTTTATGGTCCAAACATCTTTGCCATGTTACTATGGGCCTCCCACGACCAAGATTAAGCCCATACCTTTATTGTCCATTTTTTGCATGATTTTATCTTACTTTAAGATTAAAATTAAAAGGAAAATGCATGGATAATGGTTGCTTGATCTCCAAGCATAACTCACCTCAAGGAATCTTCATCTTTCTGCAGAGAATTGAAGGGCAAGGCAGGTGCATTGAAGGCAAGGTGACTTGGTCAAGAATTCAAGCTTTTTTAATATTAAAAAAGCCAAGTTTCAACAAAGGCAACTATAGCATATATTAGCTTTATTTCTAAGCACACAAAGCTTATAAATAGGCTATCTTAGTTCAGTAATAAGGGAGACAAGTTCAGAGGCAAAGCTTAGCTCATAACACACTTGTAAACACTTGAAAAATTTCAAAGAAATTTCAAATTCGAATTTTTAATTTCAGTCCATTTTAATACAAACTAAGCATTCAAATATCATCCTTGAACATCACTAAAGCTATCTCAATCAATTGCAAGCTCTGAAACTACTTGAATCAAGCACTACAGGTCACGATTCATTCAAAGTAAAACTTGTCAAAATCTCATAACACACGCATATCTAACACGATGTAGACCTATATTTGAACTTGGTGTGGTGTGTAGATCATTTCTGGAACTTTAATTGAGTTTTAGATGCTTACACATGAAGTTACCATTTTAGGGTTTCACGACTTCAAAACGGGGGTTTCCTTTTAAGGCAAAATCAGAAGAAAATAAGGCCATAGTTGTGTTCAGTGGATCATTTGCAGTTGATCCATGGTCTCATATTATATTTATCTTGCATATTTCATGATTTTTAATTTGCAGGAGCTTTAGTGACGAAAAATGACTGTAGGTAAAGGTTTTACCTACGGTTGCAGAGATTTGAACGAAGAAGATGATGCGTGGCAAGCTCTGGTTGGCCAGCCAAGCGCGCGCGTTTTTTAAATCTTTCTCTAATCACGTGTGTTGCAGGTCCACTGAATCCCATGCCCCTCACAACCAGAGCCATCTGATTTCATTTAAATCTCATCCAACGCATCACAACACGCCTGCACACCATGGACTCTCAGCCATACCACACCAGATCATATCCTTTTTATATTTTCTACTTTGATTTTAATTTTATTGCAAAATTAATTAAAAATAGTTAAAAAAATCCAAAAAATTCCACAAAAAATATTTTAGACTTCTAAAAATATATATTATTTTCTGAAATAAAAATATTTTATTTTTCTTCATAATTTCAATATTTTACATAATTAATTAGTATATATTTATATATTTGCTTTTTAATTATTCTAACCCATCAAAAAATCATAAAAAAATTGTTCTTTGTGTTAAATATTGTTTATATATCATAAACTAATTTTGTACATATTTAGGATAATTTTATTATTAAGTTTTAATTATTTGTGTAATTATTTGCATAATTATGTTTTAATTAACTTAAAAAAAAAAATCCAAAAACAATTTCAAAAATTACAAAAAAAATAGTTTTGTTCTAAAATTAATTAACAAGTGTTTTGTACATATTTCAAACTTATTTTCTAAGTTTAATCATATTTTCATCTTTTCTTTATTTTAAAATTAATTAATCACATATTAATTATATTTAAAATAAATCATAAAAAATCCAAAAATATGCCTTTTATTTCTTGCAATTTAAATTCCTAGATCAATGTATAGGATGTCAAATTCATGTAAATAGGCTAGTTTACATTTCCCGCACAATCGATGTAATAGCGTAGATTTACTTTCTGCACTTTACATTTCCGCATTTTAATTTCCAGCACCCATATAAACTGCGTGTATGTCAAAGATAAAACTGAACCATCAGATCACTAACTTCAAAGATAAATATCTGAATTCAATCACAATCACATTTGCACCTCCTAGGGTAACCCCTTTTCACTCTTTTCAAAATCAAAGTTACATCTCTACTGTTTCGAGTACAAAATCGAACCTTTTGTTTATATCCGACGAATGGATAGATTTTTAAAGGGAACAAGGATAAAGACCTTACAACTCAGGGTAGACCTCCTAGTTTGCTTGCTCAAATCAAAACAAACAAAATTCTCATACACTGTTGTTTTTCAAAACAAATTTTCCAAAAGACAATATTTTGTATACATCCAAACACGGATCATTACAAAATTAACGATCTTTTCAAAACATCTTTCGAAAGATAAACAAGCATTTGTATATATCCGCACAAGGATCATTACAAATTCTATTTGCAAAGGTATTTCAAAAACACAGGTAAAGCATTCCGAATCAATTGAAAAGTAAAGCAAATGAGCTAAGCAAACTAAAGAGCCCATGGATAACCATGGATACAAAGGGTGCTAACACCTTCCCTTTGTATAACCTACCCCCTTACCCAGAATCTCTCAAAGGTCTTTTTTCTGTTTCTTTTATAAACCTTTCCTTCATTGGATAAAATAAAAGGTCGGTGGCGACTCTGTAAACTTTTTCAAAAGTGACGCGAAAGCGTCCGATCGACAAAAAGGAGTCAGTTCACGTATCCCACCCACGGAGGGGTATGGCCCGAAAGGACGGTCCACAGAACTGGCGACTCTGCTGGGGAATACAAATTCAAAATGTTTTCAAAAGGGGTTACCTTTAGAGTATAGATCATTTCGATGTTTTCAATTGTTTGATCTGATTGCTTTACTTTTCACAGGTTTGCTTGGGTACTTTGCTTGTGTGAAAGATTCTAACCCGAATCTCGAGATACCTTAAGTATATGACAATAGACCAAGGAAACTGTACGGCATGTACCGATACGGTTGATCTGGTAGTCATCGTTAGTGTGATGCTTTGGTTTATACTGATGTCCCTTGAAAGCGATCAAGGAGTATATTAGGCTTCCGAAGTGTCATTAACACTAATTTGTCTTAGAACCTTTTAGTTGAACTTGACTTGTGGCCTATTAAGTGGCTAGCTTTGAAATTGATCGAAGCTAGTTATCCTCGAGGAATATTCTTGATCGGCCGTCCGAGCGCCGTATTGAGATGTTGTCTCCAAGGATCATAGAACCCGAATACTATTCTAGGACAGGTTTTCAACCAACTCAACTTCAGAGGGGAGGGTATCACCTATCAACCTCATGCAAGCCTTTAAACCTAAGGCTATTGTTTGATTTGTTTTTGTGTGCCACATGTTTGCATCATAAACACATCATTTTTCACTACACATTTCAAGGATCAAAGAGTTTACTTTTGTTTTTGCAGGTAATGGCTCCCGCCACCAGAGATTACATCCGAATCAATATCTCAACGGTGCCATCTGAACTCAAAGTCTTGGTAGCAGAATTCCCCAGGAATGCTCAATTCACTGAAAAGCATGGTCACCTACTCCATTTGGTTACCTCAAAGTTTGAAGAAGACATGATACGGGTCCTGTTCCAGTTCTTCGACCCTGAACATCATTGCTTCACATTTCCTGATTACCAGTTGGTACCCACTTTGGAAGAATTCTCTGAATTAATTGGATTACCAATCCGAGATCAATTACCTTTCACTGGTTTAGAAAGAAAACCAAAACCTGAAGTCATTGCTGCTGCTTTACATCTGCAAAAGTCAGAAATCAAATCCAATTGGGAAACAAAGAGTGGAGTTGAGGGTTTGCTTGCCAAATTCTTACTGGAAAAGGCTCGACTACTGCTAGAAAACAAAAGTTATCCAGCTTTTGAAGAAGTTATGGCACTTTTAATTTATGGGTTGGTTTTATTCCCAAATCCCGACCAGTTCATAAGTATACACATCATCAACCTTTTCCTAATCCGTAACCCGGTACCAACATTGCTGGGAGACATCCTACACTCTCTACACACTCGTACCATGAAGAAACGAGGAACTCTCATGTGCTGTATACCACTACTGGCTAGGTGGTTTACATGTCATCTTCCCCGATCAGTACTGAGAAATGAACAAAGAGCACAATGGTCTTACAGAATCATGTCTTTATCTCATTCAGATATCCGATGGAACAACTTCTTTCAAAGAGACATTACTATCATTGATCATTGTGGAGAATACCCTAATGTGCCACTCCTTGGCATTAAAGGAGGTATCACTTACAATCCCCCTCTAGCTCTACGCCAATTCGGATATGCAAGAAGCAACGGTCCTCATGACATGATTATCCGTGGCATTGTGTTTGATTACGAGAATGATTCTCACAGACACCGACGAAGATTCATACAGGCTTGGGACAGTGTCTATAGAATAGAAAGCAAAACTCTGGGGCAATGGAATTCTATTCCTATGGAACTTTACCTCAGATGGGTGCGTACTCATGCTCAAAAACTCATGATGCCCTATCCCGCTGTTCTACCTGTGACTATCAAACCAGAAGTCGAAGGTTACGAACCTCAAGTTATTTTACACCCGGACATGCCAACTGACCTAGAAGAGTTGCAAAAATCTTGGGTTCAACTCAAAGAGGAAAGAGACACCTTCAAATCATACTGTCAGGACTATGAGAGAAGGCTATTCGAGCTCACCAGACAGCTTCAAGAAGAACAAAGAATCAACGCATTCCTGGGGACAAAGAGAAAGCGTCCACGGGAGACCTGAAGGATCATTCCATTTTATTTCTGTCTTGTAAGCCCAAATGAGGCAAATAAAAAAGAAGCAAAAAAAAAAGAAGCAGAAAAAGAAAAAAGAAATAAATTGATTAACTAACGTTTGTTTCTTCTTTAACAAATCTAAACTCTAAGATCCTTGAAAAAATTGCACACACATTTCACTTCATGCATTGCATATACATTTCATACATTGCATTCATATACATTGCATTTGCATTTCATACATTGCATACACATGGCATCCAGTCATACACATTTCATAACAGGTTCTCATGACGGGTTTCTCATCTCTTCGCTGTTTATTTCAGTCAGAAGAGATGGAATCTGAGGCAAGCATCAAGAATCTCGAAGTACAGAATGCCCAAGTTCAAGTGGCAATTCTGGAACTGGCAAAGGGGCAACAAGAGCTGAAAGCCCTGATACTCAAGAAGAAAAAGAAGCCTAAAGGATCTGTAGGTGTGAGTCACCTGAGAAGAAAGATCAAGATCCCTGTCAAAAAGATCAAAAAGCCACCAATCCCTGAAATAGTCGGTGATGGTGAACAAGAAGATAATCAAAGCAACCAGGGTTCTGCTAAACCCTCTCTCTCTTCAAATGAAGAAGAAGATCATTCTGGAGACGAACAGGATGATGACAAATACCAACAGTTGGAGGATCGTATGAAAGCTATGGAAATACAAAAAATACCTGGCTTAGATTTCAATGATCTGGGACTCGTGTCGGATGTTGTCATCCCTCCAAAATTCAAAGTTCCAACCTTTGCAAAGTATGATGGAGTTTCTTGTCCAAAACTACATTTGAGATCTTATGTGAGGAAGATACAACCTCATACAACAGATAACAAATTGTGGATTCACTTTTTTCAAGAAAGTCTGTCAGGTACACAACTCGAATGGTACTACCAGCTAGAAAATACCAAGGTTCATACTTGGGAAGAATTAGCTGCTGCTTTTTACAAACAGTACCAATACAATGCTGATCTTACACCCACTCGTACTCAATTGCGAGGCATGTCTATGGGACCAAAAGAAAGTTTCAAAGAGTATGCACAAAAGTGGAGAGATATGGCTGGAAGGGTTCAACCACCCTTATCTGATCGCGAACTAGTCGACATGTTCATGGGCACTTTAACTGGCCCATTCTATAGCCATTTGCTGGGAAGTTCGTCATCAGGTTTCACTGACCTAATACTGACCGGAGAACGTGTCGAAAGTGGCATTCGAAATGGAAAAATTCAAGTAGGATCCTCCTCTGGTACTACAAAAAGGCCCATCAGAAATGAGGTCAATACAGCGCAAATTCAGACAAGTCACAAAAGTGATCAGCATCAATCTGTAGGGGCAGTTATGATCTCCGCATCTGCACCTCAAAAAGATCAACAGCCAAAATATACGCATCGACCAGATGCACCAAGAAGAACTTTCACCAAAATCAACATGCCAATCTCTCAGGCATTGCAGCACTTGCTTAAAGCGGATCTGATCACATTAAGGGGTCCTCCGAAGAATGTCAATACTTCTTCTCTGAATTATCGCCCTGATGCAACATGTGCCTATCATTCAAACTGTCCAGGACATGACGCAGATCACTGCTGGGCCCTGAAAAATAAAATCCAAGACATGATAGATGCTGGAGAAATTGAGTTCGATCCTCCAGAAACTCCAAATGTCATCACAACACCTATGCCAAAGCATGACAAAACTGTCAACGCTATCCTGGACACTGTTTACATCTATGATGTGAACGAATTATCAACTCCACTCTGCGAAGTCAAAGGAAAGCTAATCCGAGCTGGTTACTTTCCAGGGTGTGACCCCGACTGCTTTTATTGCACTTGCCTGCCCAATGGTTGTGAAAATCTGAGGATGGGAATTCAAAAATGGATGGATCGCCGTATCATTATGTTTGAGAGGCTCCCTTCTATGGACGTACTGTGCGAAGTCTTTGCAAACGGGATAAGAATAGAGGATGCCTCAGTGATATCCAGCTTACCATTCAAAATCTCTGCCAAGGCTCCATTCAAACTTTCTGCTACACTCAAAGTGGCATCAGTAGTCATTGCTAGACCAACTCCATACTCCTCAGACAAAGCTGTCCCATGGGGATATGACACTAATGTTTACATTCATGGAGTTAAGCAGGATCCCTCGACTAAAGAGGACGCAACACTAACTACTTCAGCTGTAAGTAACATTGCAGGCACTAGCAAGATCACGAGAAGTGGAAGAATCTTTTCACCAGAAATTTCTCCAAATATTGCTGCTAGTCCAATCCAGGTTCCAATTCCTATTCCAGATATCAACACTCGAGGCAAAGAGCCACTGATCGAACCAGTTCAAAATCCGGTAGAGATCACTGCTGAGGATCCATCAAAGCAAGAGATGGACGAAATATTGAAAATCATCTGCAAAAGTGATTACAATATTGTTGAGCAACTGGGGCACACTGCTTCAAAAATCTCAATGTTATCTCTGCTAAAATATTCAGAAGCTCATGCTAAAGCTCTAATGAAGTTCCTTCAAGCTGCGCATGTGCCTCAAGAAATCCCAATCGACCAATTTGAGAATTGTGTCGCCAGTCTTACAGTGCCCAATGGTCTTGGTTTCTCTGATGTGGATCTAACTCCTGCTGGAAGAAATCACAACAAGGCCCTGCACATCTCTATCGAATGCAACGGCACCACTCTGTCTCATGTGCTAATAGACAATGGTTCCTCTCTAAACGTGTTACCAAAGGTAATACTGGAAAAACTTGACTTCAAAGGAGTTGTGCTACAACCAAGTGATGTGGTTGTAAGAGCCTTCGATGGGTCAACAAGAACGGTGTACGGAGAAGTTAAGCTCCCAATCAGAGTGGGCTCTCAAACTTTCGATGTTATCTTTTCCGTAATAGACGTTCTTCCAACATACTCCTGTTTACTAGGACGCCCTTGGATACATGGGGCAAACGCTGTAACTTCTACCCTGCATCAGAAGTTAAAATACCCAGTAAAAGGAAAGGTTGTCACAGTCTATGGCGAAGAAGAATATATGGTCAGTCACTTGAGCAACGACAAGTATGTTGAGATGAAGGGCGAATCCATCGAAACTCCGTATCAAGCTTTTGAGGTTGTATCTCCAGATATCTCTACCACCAAGCATATTCCTGCTACTCCAGCTACAACTATGGCTTCTCTCAAAGATGCCAAAGCCATGATTGAACAGGGTGATCGCACAGTATGGGGACAACTCCCTGATATACCCTACAAGTCCGACAAGTTAGGTCTGGGCTATAATGGTGAAAATCAAAAGAATGATCAAAATCCTCGCTCTGAAGGGTTAATATCACACTTCGCCAGCCAAGAAGTAAACGCCATTAATGATGAAGGGACATACTTGAACCACATCATTCAGCCATATCCAGACGAAATTCCACCCATTACCATGGGAATGTGGGATGCTGTGGGAGGACCAAATGACGGTTACAACTACCAGTATATCACACCTCAGAATTCTTACATTGCTCTGGAAGATCTTACTCCAACAGAAGAGGGTAATCAAAATGACGGAAGTATCACAAGTCCCGTCACTCAGCAATATCAAAATCCACCCAAAGAAGTATGGGACACGCTAGGAGAACCCAGCGGCAAATACGACTATATGGTGAAATATTCCGCTCCTCCGAGCTTTTCAACTCCCATCAAAGACATTGTCCCGACTGGATGGGACGAACAGTACGACGACAACTTCGCTCTTGAAGAAGCCAGGAAGATGCCAAACAACGAAGGTTATTTTCTGTCACAGTACACTCCTTATCAGGATGCACAAGTCTCTATTCAAAACATCATTCCTACTGCATGGGACGGCCTTATCGAGCATCTCGCTCAGCCAATAGAGGGACCTCCACCTGGATTCTCATATCCAACAAATCATCCAACTTATCTTGAGGAATTACCTACGCATTTTCCCACTAGCGGAATCAATGCTACGGAAGACGAAAAGAACAACTGCAACTGGAACAGCTGGGTGCTCCCTGCTAACAACGGTGGATTGAACAACTGGAAAGCAGAGGATGTGATCTCCTTTGATCAGGAGTAAATGCCATTTCCTGTTTTCTTTGTGTATATTGTGCAAAGATAAAAGTGGTTCCTGAACAATCGAACCATGAGCTTGAAAGCCGTGTGCCTTAGCACAACGGTCCTTCTATAAAAAGGGTTTGTCATATCATGATTATGTGCATTCAATAAAATCATGGGATGCTTGCATATTCAAAATTTTGTGATCCTTTTTCTTTCTTTATTCGCTTTCAAATAGCTATGTTTTTCTCTTCATACACACTCACATATCTACCATGCAGATTCACATACACGCTGGATCCAGTCAATAACGACTCTGCTATTGCCCGTCATGACTTTGAAAATCCGATCTACCAAACTGAGGACGAAAGTGAGGAAGATTGTGAAGTGCCAAGAGAAATTGCAAGACTTCTAGAACAAGAAGAAAAAGCCATACAGCCTCATGAGGAGCCGATTGAGGTCATCAACTTGGGCAGTGACGAAGAAAAGAAAGAGGTCAGAATTGGGGCTGACTTAGAAAACAGTGTCAAGCAAAGACTGATTCAATTGTTGCAAGACTACGCCGAGATATTCGCCTGGTCTTATCAAGATATGCCTGGCCTTGACACGGACATTGTAGTTCATCGCCTGCCAATCAAAGAAGGAAGCACTCCGGTCAAACAGAGACTGCGAAGGAGTAAGCCTGATATGTCAAAAAAGATCAAAGACGAGGTTGAAAAACAATTCAATGCCGGATTCCTAAAAGTTGTAAGTTATCCTCCTTGGATAGCTAACATCGTGCCTGTACCCAAAAAAGACGGGAAAGTCAGAATGTGTGTAGACTACAGAGATCTGAACCGGGCAAGCCCTAAAGATGATTTCCCTTTACCGCACATCGATGTACTAGTTGACAATACCGCACAATGCAAGGTATTCTCCTTTATGGACGGATTCTCAGGGTACAATCAAATCAAGATGGCACCCGAAGACATGGAAAAAACAACCTTCACAACTCCCTGGGGAACCTTTTGTTACAAAGTAATGCCCTTTGGTCTAAAAAATGCTGGAGCTACCTACCAACGAGCAATGGTAACACTATTTCATGATATGATTCATCAGGAAATAGAGGTGTATGTCGATGACATGATCGCAAAATCCAACACCGAAGAAGAACATTTGAGTCATTTACACAAGCTGTTTGACAGACTCAAGAAATACAGATTGCGACTGAACCCGAACAAGTGTACCTTTGGAGTAAGATCCGGTAAACTCTTAGGTTTCATCGTCAGCAGTAAAGGTATTGAGGTTGATCCTGCCAAGGTCAAAGCCATTCAAGAAATGCCTATACCCCGTACCGAGAAACAAGTCAGAGGATTCTTGGGACGTCTAAACTACATAGCCAGATTCATTGCCCATATGACTCCTACTTGTGTGCCAATCTTCAAATTACTGAAGAAAGATCAAGTGGAAAGATGGAATGACAAATGCCAGTTAGCCTTTGATAAAATCAAAGAATACCTTCAAAAACCGCCAATCTTGTTACCTCCTGTGGAAGGCAGACCTCTGATAATGTACCTAACTGTGTTAGAAGATTCAATGGGGTGTGTACTCGGACAACATGACGATTCCGGTCGAAAGGAGCACGCAATCTACTATCTTAGCAAAAAGTTTACCGATTGTGAAACAAGATACTCACTACTCGAAAAAACTTGCTGTGCCTTAGCATGGGCGGCTCGCCGACTAAGACAGTATATGCTAAATCACACCACTTTCCTGATCTCCAAGATGGATCCAATCAAATACGTGTTCGAAAAACCTGCTCTCTCTGGAAGGATTGCAAGATGGCAAATGATCCTAACAGAATATGACATTCAATACACTTCGCAAAAAGCAATCAAAGGAAGTGTGGTAGCTGATCATTTAGCTCATCAAGCAGTAGATGATTATCAGGCATTGAACTTTGACTTCCCAGACGAAGACATTATGCTAGTCAATGACTACAAACAACCAGGATCCCGATGGACTATGGTTTTTGACGGAGCTTCTAATGCGCTCGGCAATGGCATCGGAGCTGTGATCATTTCCCCCACAGGAGGTCATACACCCTTCACCGCCAGATTGTGTTTCAATTGCACCAACAATATAGCCGAATACGAAGCATGCATTCTGGGTCTCAAAGCTGCAATTGATCTAAAAATCAAATTCCTTGAAGTCTACGGAGACTCGGCCTTGGTAATCTACCAAGTCAAAGGGGAATGGGACACAAAGCACCCAAATCTAATTCCATACAAAGAACATGTGTTGAGTTTGATTCCTTACTTCGAGGAGATCACTTTCGAACACATCCCACGCGAAGAAAATCAACTAGCTGATGCCTTAGCTACCATGTCATCCATGTTCAAAGTCAATTGGGACGACGAAGCTCCTATGATCACCATTTACAGGCAAGACGAACCAGCCTATTGCAATGAGATCGATACCAAACAAATGGAAGACAAATCATGGTTCCATGAAATACAAAGGTATCTCGAAACCCAGGAGTACCCTGAAGGGGCATCTATTAACGACAGAAAGTTTCTAAGGAGATTTGCCTCCAAATTCTTCCTAAGCAATGGAACTTTGTACAAGCGCAACCATGACTCGACTTTACTTCGTTGCGTAAACAAGAAGGAAGCAGAACAAATCATGGAAGACATACACAATGGTACCTTCGGTACTCATTCCAACGGACATACAATGGCTAAAAAGATCTTGAGAGCAGGTTACTACTGGTCTACCATGGAGACAGATTGCCATCATCATTCCAAAACTTGTCACAAATGCCAGATATATGCCAACAAAGTGCATGTACCTCCAGTTCCATTAAACGTTCTGACGGCTCCTTGGACTTTCGCAATGTGGGGTATTGATATGATTGGAGAAATCAAACCTACTGCTTCCAACGGACATCGCTTTATCCTGGTCGCTATTGACTACTTCACAAAGTGGGTAGAGGCAGCTTCATATGCTTCTGTCACCAAGAATGTGGTAGCCAGGTTTATCAAGCACAATCTCATTTGTCGGTACGGCATCCCCGAAAGGATCATCACTGACAATGGCACGAATCTAAACAACAAAATGATTACTGAACTCTGCACGCAGTTCCAGATCAAACATCATAATTCTTCTCCATATCGACCAAAGATGAACGGCGCTGTCGAAGCCGCCAACAAAAACATCAAGAAAATCATACAAAAGATGACAGTAACCTACAAAGACTGGCATGAGATGTTACCTTTTGCTCTTCATGGTTATCACACATCTGCGCGTACTTCAACAGGGGCAACTCCATTCTCGTTAGTCTACGGTATGGAAGCAGTTCTCCCAATCGAAATCCAGATTCCTTCCTTAAGGATCATGAAAGAAGCCGATCTAGACGAAGACGATTGGATTCAAACTCGATTCGACCAAATACACTTGATCGATGAGAAAAGACTTGCAGCTATCTGTCATGGCCAGCTATACCAAAAGCGCATGATCAAAGCATTCAACAAGAAAGTCAAAAGTCAAGCATACCAAACTGGTGGCTTGGTTATCAAACGCATCATCTTACCACAAGGTGATCCCAGAGGCAAATGGACCCCCACCTACGAGGGACCATTCATAATCAAGAAAATATTCTCCGGCGGTGCCATGTTGCTTACCACCATGGATGGCGAGGATTTCCCACACCCTGTGAATGCGGACATAGTCAAAAAGTACTTTGCTTAAAAAAAAAATACAGCTCGCTAAGTTGAAAACCTGAAAGGGCAACTTAGGCAAAAATGAGCGTCTCGGTGGATTGAAAACCCGAAAGGGCGATCCAGGCAAAAATTAGAGACAAAACAAATACAATCCCGGTAGGCTGAAAACCTGAAAGGGCAGCCTAGGCAAAAATTAGGGAATAAAGCATACAACTATGTCCCGCTCAGCTGCCTACTCACCGACAAGGTTCAACACCTCAAAGACACCGATCAGTCCAATCACTTTCTTCCAACAAGTGAGGGATGAGATGCTCGAAGACAGATTGGCAATAGCAGAATTGAAACTTGACTGGATCGTTCTCACATAGCTATTTCTTTTCATAAATACTTTTCAAAACTTTCTGACAATTTCCTACTTCTAGGATTGTTGTCTCCCTATACTAATCCGCCTATCACGGCACCTTTTCAAAAATCAATGCAGCTTATAACTAACATTTTCATTTTTTCTGTTTTGAATACGCGAGCATCCCAATGATATTTTGAATGAACATATGCATTTGAATATGATTGATGTTTACCAGGAAAAACAGGAATAGCATTCCGGACATGTCCCAATTATTTGGACATTATCCTAAACCAGCATCAGAAGGAAGTTTCCCCAATGGAGACACATTCCTCAACAAATCCCTCAAAAAGATTTTTCTTTCGAAAGAAGTCTTATTCCTCAGCAGGGTTGTTCCAGATTACTATCTTCAGAAGGTGTGATCCCCGCACCCGGACTTGGTCAGATAGTGCATCGGAGGATTATGCATCTTCCTCATTCCCATTTGAAAGGGCATCAGAGCTTCCAGTTACCTTTGGTTCCCCAAGCAGTAGTCAAAGATCCTTCAATAGAATATCCTGGTTCTCAAAGAATTTCCCCAACCCAGGGTACTCAAGCGAGACAGAAGATCATCAACAACCACGATGCCTTCACTTCCAAATGGCTAGCAGGGATTTATTTTCCCAATCACAATGCCTTCATTTCTTGACGACTAAGCTGGGATTTATTTTCCCAATCAGGAGCTTGACACGCTCTAAGCTGCATAAACCATGCATCACATTCACATTCATATTCACGCTCATATTCGCATTCATATTCACAATCATGCATCATACGCATATTCATACACAACATAACTTGCATATTTCTCCTCTAGCTCGAGGATCTCATATCATACATGCATCATAGACATCGCATATTATTAACTTGATTTTTCAGATAGACAGATGTCTTCAGCAAAGATGTTCTCACTCACATGCAGTGTTCATCCTGAATCTTATTCAGACAAGCAATCCTTTCAGATACAATCAAACCAAAGATTCACTCTGAAGAACTCTCATTCTCAACTCATTTATCATCTAACATTGCTAGTCTAAGGCGATACCTCAGACGGTTCCAGAACGATCTAGCATTTCAGATCTAAGGCGATACCTCAGACGGTTCCAGAACGATCTAGCATTTCAGATCTAAGGCGATACCTCCGACGGTTCCAGAACGATCTAGCATTTCAGATCTAAGGCGATACCTCAGACGGTTCCAGAACGATCTAGCATTTCAGATCTAAGGCGATACCTCAGACGGTTCCAGAACGATCTAGCATTTCAGATCTAAGGCGATACCTCCGACGGTTCCAGAACGATCTAGCATTTCAGATCTAAGGCGATACCTCAGACGGTTCCAGAACGATCTAGCATTTCAGATCTAAGGCGATACCTCCGACGGTTCCAGAACGATCTAGCATTTCAGATCTAAGGCGATACCTCAGACGGTTCCAGAACGATCTAGCATTTCAGATCTAAGGCGATACCTCAGACGGTTCCAGAACGATCTAACATTGCAGATCTAAAGTGATACCTCAGACGGTTCCAGAACGATCTAACATTGCAGATCTAAGGCGATACCTCCGACGGTTCCAGAACGATCTAACATTGCGGATCTAAGGCGAAACCTCCGACGGTTCCAGAACGATCTAACATTGCAGATCTAAAGTGATACCTCAAACGGTTCCACAATGATCAACTTTCAAATCCTTCATCAAGATATAATCAACAGATTCATTCTGATGAACAAACCATCAACACATTGTCCAGGTGGCATCCGAAAGCCCATCTCAGGTAATGTTTCAATCTGCCAACAACATTTCACAGACAACATTCAAATGCAACTTCCAACATCTCTGCTGATCAAGGTAAGTGCAAATTTTCAGGGCATCTATTTATTCAATCATCTTCTACCCTCAGATTTCAGACAATCTCTTCAGGTTTAAGAAGATTGAATAGGGGCAACTGTTATACCCCAAAATTTGCCCACTTCTTTTTTCAGGAAAATTTCAATATGAAAATTAAGAGTCTCATATAAACATGGATTTTTTTCAAAATATCCTGACATATGAAGAACTTGGTTTTCAGAATTTTTCTTACACAGTAACTTGGCTTACAGTGGAATTTATTCTTACGCAAACGCCAAATACTGTTCTTTACTTCACAAATACTATTTATTTATTTTACAGATAAATAGTACTAACACAATCATGCAGAGTTAACTCTTTTTGCAGGCGCAGAAGCAGGAAACTCACACTATACTGGTAACAATTGTTTTTGGTTTCCCACTAACTTTTGTACTATATTCCATTATTTTCAAAATCTTTTCAAATCTCTTTTTCAAAAATCAAATCTTAACTTGTGTGTTTTCTGCCAGTCAAATATTTCTATTTCTGTGCAGTAAACAATTTTTAGGTTATTATCGGTAATTTTGCCCGCATACCGTAAATATCAGTTATTTATTATGTTTCTGTTTCTAACAAGTCATGCAAATAAATTTTCATGCTTCACACAAAACAAAGACAAAAATAACAACAAAAAAGAAAAGAAAATTAACTTTGACGGTTGATTTTTCACTTTAACTGCTGCTTCAGTACACGAACAGTCGGTTGACAGACAAACTGCAGACAGTACAATTCACAGTGATTTGTACAATCAATCAAATCAATCATTCACAATTCAAATTTCCAAGATTTTTGTGTTAGAAGTCTTCTGAATATCACATGATTAGCAGAAACTCAACACTGCACAAAAATCAGGTACGCTTAACTGCCTCCTATACAGACAGTCCCTAATCAGGGTTTTTCTTGTTTTAACAGGAGCAACAAGTTTTGAGAGCTCAAATGGATTTCATATACATCCATACATCTCAAAGTGCCATCATACAAATTTTCAAACTTCAATTCACTCAGACGCACCGTCAGCAGCTCAAACAGTCAACAGACGACCCGTTTGACCAAAAAAGTCAACTGACAGTCAAAAATGAAATTTTTTGTCAAAGTCCATATTTTGTCAAAGGATTCAACATTTGATCATTGGATGATCATAATTCATCAAGGAAAGATCAAAAATCAACAAAACCCTAAGATTCAAAATTAGGGTTTTTGCCTGAAAAGTCAACTCAACTTTGACTGATCATAACTCTCTCATCCTTCATCCAAAAAATTCAAACCAAAGCTTGTTTTGAAGGAAATTCAATTATCTTTCAAATGCCATTGATCCCATGGTCATTGGATTCACCATTTGAAAAATATGACCAAAGACATTACAGGTCATTTTCAAAGTCAACAAAAAGACACTTTTTTCAAAAGGACACACAAGGAGCTTCAAAAATCATTTTGACATGAGACCAAAGACATTGGTTAGAGGACTCTTTGAGGTTTCTAAAAAGTGCAAGATCTCCTTCATATGACAAAAATTGAAGGATTTACACCTTGTTGAAGTTGGCTAAATTTTGGGAAAATGCATGAAATCAACATTGCTCAAAAATGTTTTTTTTCCAAAAGATGCCAAGTTTTTATGGTCCAAACATCTTTGCCATGTTACTATGGGCCTCCCACGACCAAGATTAAGCCCATACCTTTATTGTCCATTTTTTGCATGATTTTATCTTACTTTAAGATTAAAATTAAAAGGAAAATGCATGGATAATGGTTGCTTGATCTCCAAGCATAACTCACCTCAAGGAATCTTCATCTTTCTGCAGAGAATTGAAGGGCAAGGCAGGTGCATTGAAGGCAAGGTGACTTGGTCAAGAATTCAAGCTTTTTTAATATTAAAAAAGCCAAGTTTCAACAAAGGCAACTATAGCATATATTAGCTTTATTTCTAAGCACACAAAGCTTATAAATAGGCTATCTTAGTTCAGTAATAAGGGAGACAAGTTCAGAGGCAAAGCTTAGCTCATAACACACTTGTAAACACTTGAAAAATTTCAAAGAAATTTCAAATTCGAATTTTTAATTTCAGTCCATTTTAATACAAACTAAGCATTCAAATATCATCCTTGAACATCACTAAAGCTATCTCAATCAATTGCAAGCTCTGAAACTACTTGAATCAAGCACTACAGGTCACGATTCATTCAAAGTAAAACTTGTCAAAATCTCATAACACACGCATATCTAACACGATGTAGACCTATATTTGAACTTGGTGTGGTGTGTAGATCATTTCTGGAACTTTAATTGAGTTTTAGATGCTTACACATGAAGTTACCATTTTAGGGTTTCACGACTTCAAAACGGGGGTTTCCTTTTAAGGCAAAATCAGAAGAAAATAAGGCCATAGTTGTGTTCAGTGGATCATTTGCAGTTGATCCATGGTCTCATATTATATTTATCTTGCATATTTCATGATTTTTAATTTGCAGGAGCTTTAGTGACGAAAAATGACTGTAGGTAAAGGTTTTACCTACGGTTGCAGAGATTTGAACGAAGAAGATGATGCGTGGCAAGCTCTGGTTGGCCAGCCAAGCGCGCGCGTTTTTTAAATCTTTCTCTAATCACGTGTGTTGCAGGTCCACTGAATCCCATGCCCCTCACAACCAGAGCCATCTGATTTCATTTAAATCTCATCCAACGCATCACAACACGCCTGCACACCATGGACTCTCAGCCATACCACACCAGATCATATCCTTTTTATATTTTCTACTTTGATTTTAATTTTATTGCAAAATTAATTAAAAATAGTTAAAAAAATCCAAAAAATTCCACAAAAAATATTTTAGACTTCTAAAAATATATATTATTTTCTGAAATAAAAATATTTTATTTTTCTTCATAATTTCAATATTTTACATAATTAATTAGTATATATTTATATATTTGCTTTTTAATTATTCTAACCCATCAAAAAATCATAAAAAAATTGTTCTTTGTGTTAAATATTGTTTATATATCATAAACTAATTTTGTACATATTTAGGATAATTTTATTATTAAGTTTTAATTATTTGTGTAATTATTTGCATAATTATGTTTTAATTAACTTAAAAAAAAAATCCAAAAACAATTTCAAAAATTACAAAAAAAATAGTTTTGTTCTAAAATTAATTAACAAGTGTTTTGTACATATTTCAAACTTATTTTCTAAGTTTAATCATATTTTCATCTTTTCTTTATTTTAAAATTAATTAATCACATATTAATTATATTTAAAATAAATCATAAAAAATCCAAAAATATGCCTTTTATTTCTTGCAATTTAAATTCCTAGATCAATGTATAGGATGTCAAATTCATGTAAATAGGCTAGTTTACATTTCCCGCACAATCGATGTAATAGCGTAGATTTACTTTCTGCACTTTACATTTCCGCATTTTAATTTCCAGCACCCATATAAACTGCGTGTATGTCAAAGATAAAACTGAACCATCAGATCACTAACTTCAAAGATAAATATCTGAATTCAATCACAATCACATTTGCACCTCCTAGGGTAACCCCTTTTCACTCTTTTCAAAATCAAAGTTACATCTCTACTGTTTCGAGTACAAAATCGAACCTTTTGTTTATATCCGACGAATGGATAGATTTTTAAAGGGAACAAGGATAAAGACCTTACAACTCAGGGTAGACCTCCTAGTTTGCTTGCTCAAATCAAAACAAACAAAATTCTCATACACTGTTGTTTTTCAAAACAAATTTTCCAAAAGACAATATTTTGTATACATCCAAACACGGATCATTACAAAATTAACGATCTTTTCAAAACATCTTTCGAAAGATAAACAAGCATTTGTATATATCCGCACAAGGATCATTACAAATTCTATTTGCAAAGGTATTTCAAAAACACAGGTAAAGCATTCCGAATCAATTGAAAAGTAAAGCAAATGAGCTAAGCAAACTAAAGAGCCCATGGATAACCATGGATACAAAGGGTGCTAACACCTTCCCTTTGTATAACCTACCCCCTTACCCAGAATCTCTCAAAGGTCTTTTTTCTGTTTCTTTTATAAACCTTTCCTTCATTGGATAAAATAAAAGGTCGGTGGCGACTCTGTAAACTTTTTCAAAAGTGACGCGAAAGCGTCCGATCGACAAAAAGGAGTCAGTTCACGTATCCCACCCACGGAGGGGTATGGCCCGAAAGGACGGTCCACACAAACCAAACCGATGAAGATATTATTGGTTCGGACCTTTTTTTGACCAAAAATCGGTCCAAACTGATCCGATTACACCCCTAGGTTTTTATATAATTCACATTTAAACGTTTAATCTTGAGGGTGACAATGCATCAATCATTAAATATCTAAAATTTTTATGCTTGAAAATTAAAAAATCTAAATGATTCAATATCTTTTTAATTTAATGTGTGTTACGTTTTTTTAATATATGTAATAACGCCCAAATATAGCACATTTGTCCATCACATAACCTTTATTAATTAATAATAAAAATTAGCATGAATTTTTCTTTATTTTAATTTATTTTCAATCATACACTTATAAAGTTTTCTTTATTTCAATTTATCACCAATGAATTTTCTTTATAAATTAATGAAATAGAAACTTAGATAAAATCTTTTAGGTTTTTAAAATGTAAATAATTTAAATAATAATTATTATTATTCTTCATAACTAAGTTAATATAAATTAAATTTATTATTATTATTGTATTTAATAAATTAATAATAATAATATATTATTATTATTATTGTTATTGTATTTAATAAATAATAATAATATATTGTATTCAAGAAATAATTATTATTGTATTTAACATAAATATATCTTATATGAAAAAAAAACGAAATGACATTAAATATATCTTAGGTTCAAATTTGTGATCAAATGACATTAAAAATATTTAAAGAGAGAATTCTTATATATGAGATTCCAAGCTATTTTATTGATAATATTTTGTGAAAAATGAAATTTTATACATCAAATCTCCATGATAATAACTAATTAATTTTTCATAATTATTTAATATATTAAATATATTTATTATTTAATTATTTTTAAATTTTTTTAAAATAATATTGAACTTCTTAATTTTTAAACACAATTATTTCTTCTGGACCTCCAAATCACAAGTTAAGGTTAAAAGTTAGAGTACCAGTAATGTTATTGAAAAATATCAAACTTTCTTTAGGTTTGTGTAATGGAACACGGTTAATAATTACAAAAAATGAGAAAATATTGGTCAAAAAATTTATATCGCAAGTTTATCATTAACACATTCTGATAAAAGAATCTCTTTCAAATTCTAACCACACCAATTTCCTTTAGTTGTTTTATTTGCAATGACTATCAATAAAATTCAAGGGCAGTCACTCAAACATATTGGAGTATATCTACCACAACCAATTTTCTCTCATGGACAACTATATGTTGCCATATCAAGAGTTACTTCAAAAAAAAGTTGAAGATATCGGAGACTAATGATGAATGTGAAGATATAGATACAACATAGTTTACAAAGAAATATTTAATAATATTCTTTAGTTACTTAATTTTTATTTCTTCAAATTTATACATTTTAAATTATCATAAAATTTTATTTTTTTTTAATTTATTAACTTTCACATTAAATAATTAAAAATATAATTGCAAATATAGTCTATATGACCTACAAAATAATTTTATATGCAAATAATAAATAAATATAAACTATTATAAAAAAATTATTTCTAACGTACCCGTGCGAACGGTAATCTAGGACATCATACATTTTAGATTGAATCACTATGACAACTATAGAAAAGTCTAAAGTCATGCAATCTCACTTGTCTGATTCGTGTTAAGGTCGCATTTTGTTTATGGGAGAATATCAGCAACTCTTGACACAGAATATCAACAATATCAGAATAAATGCATTAACATTTTAACAATTGTATTAAAAAAGACATCATGTGGATGACATGAATGCATACCTGATGGAAACTTTCTTTTACTTCATGCTTGCTTTTTCAAAACCAATGAATACAAATAAAAAGTTTATCCCCAATGTGTCCTCATACACCTACCTTTATCCTAACCATGAGCGAACTTCAATTTAACATCATATAAAATGTAGCTTCTTATCAGCTAATCCTAAAAACTGCAAATTACCAGCACAGTTGAACAATTCACTCTTACAGCTTCTAAGACTACACAATTAGGTTCTACAAATAGCAAAGAAACAGAACATGCAGAAGTTTAACTGATGAACGAAACAACACTTGCCTGATGATTTTGACGTGCATCAGCCTCAGTCACCACCGGTGGAAGAGGAGCGGCGGAAGCACTGTGTATGATGGCTGTGAAGCTTGAGGAGGAGGAATCGAAGGAACCGTAGTTCCAAGTAGTGTATTCCATCACTTCATCATCTATTTCTAATTCCACAGCAAAACAAAACCCCTAGTTGGAGAACCAAAAGCTAGAAAGCATTTTTCTATATATCAAAATGAGAACTCTGCAAATGATTTTTCTTTTAGTTTCCTCATTTACCAAACTAATAAGTTCAGGTTTTATAGTATAATGAACTCAGCCGCAGATTTATAGCCATGAAACTAACTATATTTTATTGTACAAGTCTCTAACACAACATGTTGCTGTAACACCCGAGGCCGAAGAAGGCGGGGGTGGTTGCACCGCATGTAACACCTGAGGCCTATGAGGGCAAGGGTGGTTGCCACATCAGAATGAGAGGAATCCTGAGGCCGTGCAGGTATGAGACTGCATGGTTGAAGGAAAACTTATAAGAATTGATGGGTACTACCTATACCAACAAGATGCATCTTTTTTTCGGGAGCCCGTTCAATAAGAACTTCACAGTTAAGCGTGCTTGACTTGGAGTAGTATTGGGATGGGTGACCTTCTGAGAAGTTTCCCGGAAGGCATGCGAGTGAGGTCAAAGCATGCTGAAAAGACCCGTGTTGGTTTGTGGGGTCAGTCGATTATCCCGAAAGCAGTCTAGGGCGTTACAAATGGTATCAGAGCCAGACCTCTCCCAGTACGATGTGGTTCGAGGACGAACCATGCGGAAGCTGGTGGGCATGTAACACCCGAGGCCGAAGAAGGCGGGGGTGGTTGCACCGCATGTAACACCTGAAGCCTATGAGGGCAAGGGTGGTCGCCACATCGGAATGAGAGGAATCCTGAGGCCGTGCAGGTATGAGACTGCATGGTTGAAGGAAAGCTTATAAGAATTGATGGGTACTACCTATACCAACAAGATGCATCTTCTTTTCGGGAGCCCGTTCAATAAGAACTTCATAGTTAAGCGTGCTTGACTTGGAGTAGTATTGAGATGGGTGACCTTCTGGGAAGTTTCCCGGAAAGCATGCGAGTGAGGTCAAAGCATGCCTCTGTCTGCAATCTGCGTATTCAGTATTCACAATATCATCCTCGAAAACCGATATTCAATAGAAGTTATTTGGCTTTATGAACCTTTGAGCCCTCAATTATCATATAGCTTTTGGTTAATGATTTGCATGCATGCAAACAACTGTTTTCAGAAGGATAATGTCCCGTTAAGCTTACTTTTGGTCAAGATGTGCAAGAATTTCGCCACCAGGAAAAGCAGATTTAGTGGCCTCATATGCAGCTTTTATAGACTGTTTCCAAGTTCCTCCTATCTCCACATTTGTTTCTCCTTTTGGATCTTCCATTGGCACTGAATATCCCGAAAGTAGGTGACCGGCCCAAACATCATTCCTATATCGCAAAGGCAAAGCAAGTATTAGTTTCATGTTTCTTTTAAATGCTTATCAGTAAGGGGTTTTCAAAATAACTCAAAAGTTAAAGAGGTTGAGACTTGAGAATAGTTTGTAACCTCACATTAATTAACATAATCAGAAAATTCAATTCTAACTTCACTGAAAATGATCACTTGCAATATTACATCCATATGCCTAGGCACATAATGTCCACCGCCTATCCCAAGAAGGACTTTCTTCTTATCATTTGCCCTGTAAGAGTGTCAGAATTAGATTCAGATTAGAAAATTTTCACCAATTGTAGAAGGAAAGGAAGACACTTAATTAAGTGATTATAGCATAGGCACTTATCATATAAGTGCTTATGTATAAGTTATTTCTATAGCAAATGACAAACTAAAATAAAATTGTTTTTGTACAAGAAGCTATAACCTCTTTTCATAAGCTATCTTGAAGAGCTTAAGAAAATAAACTGAAAACAACTTATGCACATGTCATTAATTATTTTTATAAGCTCTGAGAAACAATACAACTTCTTAACATAATCATTCTACCTGCTCCAGTTCCCAACACCTGTCCCTCCTCCAAGTCCAAGTCCTTCCCAAACTAACTGTAAGAATTCAAAAACAACATCATTTCAGTAAACAAAATAAAATACTACTAACCATATTATTCCCCACACAAAGCATTTAGCATTTTGCAACAGAATGCATCCACACAGAGAAACTCTACATATTGATGCAAAGGTTATGGAAAAGTATAAAAGTAAACTCAACCTGAGCCATAACTTGAGCAGCATCTTGCCTCTTCCAAAAGTCTTCAGTACTACCTATACCAGAACAGAAGAAATTCAGTTGTTAACCTATGCTCAAATTGCAGTTAACTGTTAATTAACATCTTCTTCTGCAACTCTTGTAACTATGAAAAATGAATAGAGTATGCAATATGTTTATAAAACAAGATGTATCAATCTAAAATACATCTAGGAGGAAAGAAAGAGCACTCACCAATCTACAGAAACATGGTTGGCTTATTTGTCAAAGGTCCATGATGAGTAGCTTCCAAAGTATTCTAAAATGAGTTGACACATAAAAATTATTCCAGAAGTGCTTTTCTGAATTCAAAACACATATTCAATACATAATATAACATTAAGCCATCTTACTCCAATATTGGAAACAGAAAAGCATAAGGACTTAAGATATAGCTAGAAAAACAGAAGGCTAATCAGTCAAAAACGGAAAAATTCTCACACAAAGTAACAGTGAGGGCAGGTTTAGGGGATTCTAAAGCAGCTGCTGCTGCGGTTTAGGGGGTGTCCTCAATTTTCTGATGCATATTGTTTTAACAAATTTATGAGATACTAAAACCTTTGGATACCCAACTGCTTAGCCAAGATGACTCATGACAAGACAATGCCGAAAAACATCTGTGCAAGTTTATGAGATACTAAAGACAAATTTATGATATACTAAAGCCTTTGGAACGAATAGTTAGTTAAAGTTTAATTCACTTACAGATGTCATCCTATGCTTAATCCAGACAGTATACATTGGGGTGAATGAAGTATCACCAATTAAATCACTTGTTGCGGTCAAAGGTGTCGCCACTCTGCTTCTCTAATTGGTGACCGCAGCCAGCTCCTTCTTTCGCACGGTCAAAGGTGTCGCCACTTGCTGCAGTCACCAAGTTACAGAAGCAGAGTTCTACCCATGTTGCATTCGCGATTCTTGAATCCGAATCTGGTCAGGTTGAAGTATGCCACTTAATTTTTGAGAATGTTATTTCACTCCAGTAATGTATTGCCATCTCTTTTGAAGTAACGTGTGAAGTGAAATTTATTTTAGCAACGGTTAAAGATATGAAGTTTGAGAATATTTGAGAATGAGTTGAGAATGAACCCAGTTGAATCGATTGTACTGCTACACACGTGAAACACGTGAAGCTTTCAAACACAGACAGGCACGTGAAACACGTGAAGCTCTCCAACACAGACACGTGAAACTCGTGCGAAGAATAGATGAAACAGAGAGAAAGAGAAAAGGGGGTGTGGTGAAGACTTGTGAAGTGAATCACTACAAATAAAATAAAATAAAAAACTTAAATGCAGTTTTTTTTTGACAAAACTTAAATGCAGTTTTAGTCCCTTATTTTATTTGAATTTTTAGTCCTCCTATTTTATTACTCAGCTTTTTGTCCCCTCTTAAGCTTTGATTGGATTTTTTTGGGTCCCTCTTCATTTTAGTTTATTTGGCACTTGAGATAGCTCATGTGGCACATAAAAAATCTTGCCACGTCACTTATTAAAATTAAAAATCTTGAAAAACAAACATATCAATTTTTAAATAAGTTAAATATTAAAAAAAGTATTTTAAAATAAATTATAACTTGTAAGTAATTTTTGTGAAACCCTATCGTGTTAAGTGTTAACCATAGCATCCCTTCACCTTCATATACGCTCAGCAACTTTCGGCGCGTTTTCACCTTTGTTCTCTCACCATTTTTCATAGCATTTTCACCTTCTATGTTCTTCAATATTGTTTACGACGCTCTTCACCTTCATTCTCTTTGCGTTTAATCACTATCAGAAGCAAAGGTTTTCACGGGTTTTAGAAGATGAGGTATGTAAATTGTAATTTTTTATGGGTTTATGGTTTGCTGAAATTGTAGTAGTTTAATAGCTTGTGTGTTTTCTTATGATTGGGTTTGCTTAATATATTTTCCAGACCTTCTCAGAATCCTGCAATGGTAGACGAGGCTAAATTAGTAAATGATTATGATGAGGAAGTACAATTTAATGATGAGTTTGCTCCAAATTCTGATGATGAGGAAATAGAAGTTGAAATTGATGAGGATGAAGTGCAACTTAGGGGTGAATTGCAAGTAGTTGACGATGATGTTACTGATTATGTTGGAAGTGAAGGTGAATTAGACAGTTTCAGTGACACTGAGTATGAGTGTAGTGATGATATTGTTGACTTTGATTGGACCACAGTTCTACCTTGTGAGAACTTAATTGATGAGGTGAACAATTCTGACGTTGATGATGACTTTGATGTGTTGCTTACACCTCCTACTAGTGAAGATGATGAGGAACATCAAAAGTTTCTTCCTTATAAAAGTGGAGAGGTATTCAAGCTTCAACTAGGTATGATGTTTAACAACAAAGATATGGTCAGGGATGCTTTGAAGGAGTATGCAATGAAGATGAATAAAAAGGCTGCTCTGAAGAAAAATGATGGGAAGAGAATGGTAGTAAAATGCATGGATCATGGATGGTTGCAAGTTCTACATGAGAATTACCAAAAGGGTGGGGAATCAATTTTGGCAAGTTGTAAGTCTGATTGATGAACATACATGCTATCGAACTGCACATAATAGGCAGGCAAAGACAACATGGCTCGTCGAGAAATTTGCACATATTCTAAGACATAGCCCTAACATGAAACCTGTGGGATTGATTGCTGAAGCTGTTGATAGATAGGGAGTGAAGTTGTCTCATGATAAGTGAAAATTCTAGTAACTCATGCTTGATGTCTTACTGGATGTTATGACATCCACAATTATACCGCACAAAACGTTAAAAACAGAAACGCATAAAAACAATATAGAACGCACATAATTGTTTACCCAGTTCGGTTCAAACAACCTACTCTGGGGGCTACAAAGCCAGTGAGGGAATCCAATATAAGCAAAATTAATTCGGAGTTAAACTCCCCCGTTTACAACTCCTCACTTAAAACCTACCCAATGTAATTCTAATCTATTCCTAGACCTGAGTATCTCCACTCACTCCACCTCAATCACAGCAGTGATTACAAATAAACATTAAACAAATTCAGAGAGAAGACACACTTCAAAAACACACCTTGATCTGCTTAAAAGCTTCAATCAAGAGACACACACTCGTGCTTAAAAGCTTAGAGTGACAATTAACAAACACCTCAAAGATATACTACTCCAAAGCAATCATCTACGTGATAATTGTTTGGATCACAAGTAATAATAACAACACACACGGTGGAAACACAAAGAGTATAATGATCTTCACGCTCAAAAACTCTGCCTCTGAAAGTAGGATTTGCAGTCGTTTTATAGTCAACAGGCAGCAGGACTTGGGCCATGGGCCTTCCACACATAAATTAGGGTTAGCTAAGTTAACCTAATTTCCACATCAACTGGGTGTTCTCATAAGCTGTAAACCGAGATAATTTAGCACAAATCATACAACACACAATATATAGTTTCCTAAATAGTAGACTGAGATAAATAAGGAAACATCACAACTTAAAAAGTAACAGCTACTGTTGTCAGACACAGATGTCATGACATCGAGCATGACATCCAACAAAACTTGTTGTCATACCCCAAAATTTGCCCACTATAGTTCAAGACAATTTGTCTCCTCATACTCAAGTATTCTCATTATCCCAAGAGTATTCAAGGTTTTCGCCAGATAAAAGTTTCTCCTAAGTGACATGGTCCAAAATTAGGGTTGTGATTCTTTTCAAGGAAACTGAACTTCTAGGGCCTCAAATGGACTTCATGGTATCCCATAGGACCTAGGGTATCCTCGTATCAATTTTCAAGCCTCGATTCACAAGTTTCCTCGATCAATGGCTCAAAAAGTCAACAGTCGACTATGCTAGGTTAAAAGTCAACTATGATCAAATCACAGTCAAAACTTCTGATTTTTGGTCAACATCAACATTTTGAAGTCCCATTCATCATTTGATCAAGATTTGATCATGACTCATCAAGGAAAGCGCAAAAATCAACAAAGGTCCAAGTTACTAAATTAGGGTTTTTAAGGAGAAAGTCAATTCTCTACAACTTTGATGTTGGGCCCAAGGTCAAGAAATGCTTCCGCATAAGAGATATGAGCCAAAACATTACAGGTCCTTCTAGAAGCTCGCAAAAAGCAGTTTTCTCGCACGAGTCATATCATCAAGATAAAATCTCCAAATGCAAAAAAGCTTCCAAAGTAGCTTGTAGAGGACATCCCGAGCTTTCCAAAAAGTCCTAGAACACCTTCATAGGATAAAAATTTAATGAGATATGAGTGGTGCAAGTTGGGCGAAATTTGAGAAATGCATAATGCCTTAATTGACAAATTTCATATTTTTGAGTAATGGGCAATAACTTTTGAATCATCCACGAAATTCCAAGCTTATTAAGGGCCCATATGTCATTGGATATTTTATTTTATGATTTTTTACATTTATATTTGGATTTATTCATTTAAATTCAATATGAATCAAAATAAAATCAAAATAAAATCAAATAAAATCACACAAAAATATGCCATAGAATATTCCCCTCATCTAAATCAGATCCAATCATCATCAAATGGTCAATAACACGTTAAAAAGTTGTGAAAAATAGGTTGAAACTTGGTTTGGAAAGTTTTCATATTTTTTTCAAAATCATTTTTTTTCAATCAAAGCCAATTGATCCTTTCCAAACTTATAAACCCTAATACAGTCTCCTATATATTCATACTTCATTCAGCATCAAAGCCACGAAACCCTAGCCCTTGGAGTGCCACCAAAAGTTCCCAAAAATCTCAAGGAAGTTGAATTTTCGTTTTGATATTTGGAGTCCTTTCCACGCCCAACCAATCATCCCAGGTTGCTCACCAGGTACCAAATAGCAGGTAAGAATCCTAGAATTACTCCCATGCTACGCACACATGCATATCTCATTACTTACCATACTTACATTATTGTTTGCTTTCGTTTTTGCATGTATCATGGTTTTTAACATGGTTTGATGTGTGCTTTAAGTTTATGATGAGTGATAAAAGGGATTTGAACCCTAAAACCAAAGCTCAGACGCACGTAGTAAGATTCACCATTATTAGGGCTTCCCACTTTTTTCCTTCGAATCTCCATGTGCAGGATTTTTCAATCAAAACAAATCACGTATTTGAACTCAGGAGATTCTGTTTATGTAATCTGGGTGCCTTTCATTTTTGTTCGAATCGTATTTGTGCGTGTTCCATAGTTGCAGGTTGAGTAAAAGAAAAACAGCGAAATCCGCAGGTAAATCGGAAGCTGTTTTCGCAACAAAATCCGCAGGTGCGGAGGTTGAAGATGACAAATGAAGCGTCTGACTTTGACCAGACGCGTGGCTCCGTCTCACTTGGCAGTCAACGATACCAATACCTCTCTCCTAATCCGATTGGTTCCTCGCAGGCACTAGAGGGCCCCAGTTTGACTTTCGTTTGAATTTCCCTTTAACTGCATGTTTTTATATTTAATAATTTCCATTGGACACTTGTTTGACTAACCATCATAGCTGAAACGGTAAGCGTGAAAACTCTGCAACTTGTGGGATCTGGGTTCGATACCCGGTGACCAACAAGTTTAATTTTTTAACTTTTGTCTATGCCAGATTAGGTGCGCACGTCCAACAGGGGCTCACCATGGAGGCTCACGTCCCTTGCCATAGATTTATAAGTGATCAGATCTGAAGGACCCATAGGTGCTGCTCTATGGTGCACTCTCAGAAAGTGTTCACACCTGAACCCAACGCCTTTAATTGTTTTTTTGTGTGTGTTCTTTTTCTAACCTTTCTTACTTTTTCTTTTTAACCTTTTTAACTAATAATTAACTAAAAATCACAAAAAAAAAAAATTAATTGACCTCTATAATTTAAGTTAATTAGTCAATTTTAGGTTCTTTATAATTTAAATATAACTTGTTTTTTTATATGATTTAATTAATTTAATAGATTTAGGTTAATTAATTAATTAAATAATTTAATAATTTAGGAATTAATCAAGTAATTTTAATTTAATTTAATTAACCACTAGTTTTTTTATTTCCTCCCGATTTCTTCTCCCATCTCAAAATCCCGTGTATGGCGCATGTTTGATTTACTTTATTGCTTTTATTTAGATATTAGAATGTATATAGGTCCAAATGGAAATATCTAAAAAGTCTCTTTATTTTTCCCGCACTTTTAATTCCTGTATTTTTATTATATTGTGTTAGATGTATGCTTAAACTAGGGCATGTATGGCAAGCTCGAATTGAACGATAGCTCACAAAAAAATAAGATAAATTATAATCGAACCCAACACACTTGCACTCACTCACCCCTAGGGTACGCCTCTCTTTGGTTGCCTTCGATTATAAGGTCGTGTCCCTCGAATGTAGAGGTACCCATTAGCAAAAGTCCCTCGATTAAAAATCATCGCAAAGATCATAAGTCCCTCGATGACCCACGATGTTGCCTACGATGATATGATCCAGTCCCTCGAATGGTTGCCTACGAAACGATGATTGTCCCTTTGAATTTGCTAAAGGTACCTCTACTTGTTGCCTTCAAACGATCTCGATGACCCTTCGATGACCCACACGTCTAATATAAACAAGGATTCCATACTTCTATATAGTATGGATAATCCTAGGAACTTTAAAAAGTATAGAAAAAGACCAACTATTTAGGGTAGTGCTCTTAATCTGCCTAGCTCAATTAAAAAACATCTTTTCAATATTCTTTCAAAAAATTAAGGCTACGCATTTACGCTAAAGTCCTTACGCCCATTTTCAACTCAAAACAAACAAACATGAGCTAAGCAAATTAAGAGCCCGTAGATAACTACGGATGAAAAGGGTGCTTGCACCTTCCCTTTTCATAACTTACCCCCCGAGCCCGTTTTCTTTTTAAAAGGTCTTTTTCTGTACTTTTTACCTTTCCTAAAATTGGACAAAATAAAAGTCGGTGGCGACTCATGCTCACCGCAACATTGTTGCTTATAAAAACAAAAGTCAGTTCACCGAGTTACACTTGTACTAGCTCAAACGAACAATCCTGCATGCTTCCACACACATATCACAGGAATGTTTTACCACAAAATATAGCCAATATAAAAACATCTACAATCTCCCCCTTTGGCAAATTTTTGGCTAAAACATTTTGTCACCTTATTATTAGAGATTCTTTGCAGCAGAGAAGAAAAACACACACACACACACACAAAACACATCATATAGCTGCAAGAGTAGATATTACAGCTTACCATGTTATGCCATCACAAAATAGTTGTCCAAACCACACAAACAAATGGCTATGAGGGCAAGAATTCCCCTTGTACTTCTCAAATTCTGGGAGTCTGAACTTGGCAGGAAATCTGACATTCGGAACCAAACACAGATCATTAATTTCTTTTTCAAATAGATATTTTCTCCTTAGGGCCTTGATCTCTCTTTGCATCTCTAGAAATCGGTCTTTAAATTCTTCTATTCTTCACATGCCTTCAGAAGGTGCACCATAGAAGATTTTCTCATTATGGAGAGGAACGTGATTTACCACAGCAGGAGTAGTGGTCATAATAATTTGAGGGATTGCAGCTTGTTGAATAGGAATTTGTTGCCCAGCCAATTGGAAATATATCTATATTCCAAAGGGCCTAGTGGTCGTAAGATTCAATAAACCATAATTGCAGGAATTTGAGGAGTCTCGACTTCATAAATCACAGTAACTTGAGCTTGAGTTAATGGTTGATTCTGAGCATCCATCGGGTCTTCAACCAATGATGTCAGTATCTCAATACCACTACGTAAGACAACCTTCCTCTTGCAATTCTTGATCATCAACTATAGCATATGCCATTCTTCGATGATGATTGACACGAGTATTATACTTGTGCATCAGTTTGACTCTGAGGAGAGAATGAAGGAAGGAATAAGACTGACTCAGGAATGAATGATCTGACACGGTGGAAAGGAGAGAGGTTATGATAAATTCTACTTTTGTCATATTGACAAAATTACTTTCACTATTTTTATTAAAATCTTGAAATGTTCTTAATAAATATTATACTTTAGTTTTTGTTCCTTTATTTAAATTCCTCCATATATTTATTTTACAAAAACTCCATTTCTTATATAATATAACTTAACCATGAGTGCATAATCATTAAACTCTTCACTTAAAAGTCTTTTTTTTTTGTTTTTGAAATTTATCCTTTTTTTTGTTTTATTTTTACTATACATCTAATAGCTCACTAAAATTCACAGTTGAAATAAAAAGTTGATTTATCGGTGTATTGATTCTTCATCTAACTTCAAGTTTGTTTGACAACAATTATAAATCACTCATGGCTACCACTAAATATAGACCAATAATATTAGAAAAAAATATCAAACTGTTGGGTCAATTAGAAAAACGCCATTGCCATGTGATCTTACCTGATCAGATGGATCTTCAGGGCCTGCAAGGAGTTGGATCTTCGGTGAACTGGGGGGTGTACCTGCAAGATACTCCGATGCCAAAGTAAGAAAACGAGCAATCAGAGCACAAGTACAAGCTAAAGGTTAGAAGAGAATGAATACCTGACCCTCTAGTGAAAGAGGGTATTTATAGCCCCCTAATGTTGGGCCAAGATCTCGCAACTAGACTGGATACCTAGGCCCAATTAGGAGACTGCCAGGATTCCTAGGCGGAAATATCGGAGGTGTGTTGAAAGTATTTTGGGTAAATATTTTCTAATATATCGTATCCACAGAGACTGAGTCAATATTACTGGCGTTCTATAGTCGAATTATAATGAGTAGTAAAAAGCATTGGTTTTGATTATTTAGTCTAAAAGTGCGTATAAGAAAGCAATAATTAATTGACTGAAAGCTTAAAGAATGAATAACAATGGTGATGAATATGTTGAATTCTAGGGTTCATCAACCTATTTGTATACAATTGATCAATTAATCCACAAGTGAACCGTTATATAAGTTATTATCTTCATTCATCCCCAAACCTGACCTCATGTCTAAGATCAATTTAGAACCACCTCTACTGATACGATATTCGATCTCTCAGAATAACAACAAGGATAAAGGGAATTTAAACATAATGATTTACGAAAACTTATTCATAATCCCATCTATGCGAATTAAGAACAAATCAATATAAAAACCTAGGGCAAAAGTATGAACCCTATCTCTCGATTGATAGTTCAATAATGATATAAAATAAAAACAAGGTTCTTTATTGATAATAAAACTTAAACAATTGTTCACAGGAATTAATCAAAGTTATTGCATCTTCATAGGTTAACTAATACCTTAAACTCAACACAATGGGGTTTAGCTCTCCATAGTCATGAAGAACACACAAAACTTCATAGATGGATTCATCTTGATCAAGGGAATGTCTTCGATTGATGTTGAATTCTCCGTTGAATGTTGTTTTCAGCTCTGGAATATGAATGCTCTCTGAATTTAGCTCACCAAAGATCTCTCACTTATGAGGATTAGGGCTTCTTTTTATAACAAAGTTTCTTTTTACGAAGCTCCTGCGGCACGACACGGGTTAGCGAGGCGCGAACTGGGACCTGAAGGTTTGGCGCATCTCGCCCAGTTTTGCTGCGGCTCGGCCTCTGCTTTATCCCACTTCTTTGTGATTTTACGTCTCCAGTGTCCTTACGCCTTCATGTTTCCTCGTCCTTACCTTCTAGCCTTAATACCTGCACAAATAACACCCAAAGTGATTCAATTTGCTCTACAATTAGCATCAAACTTCTAGAGTTCGATTCTAACCATAAAATCACTAAAAATCATACAATAAGCTCGACTTTAGATCAAACGGTAGTTATTTTAACACATGAAAATACTAATAATTCACTCCTAATAAACTATCCCCAACATAGAGTTTTGTTTGTCCCTAAACAAAATTACTCACCTCAGTGAAGACAACCACACATACCAACAATCATGCAACAAATTTTTCAAAGAGTTTTTCAAATGGCTTAATTCAGTGATCAAATCAGATACTCTTCATCTCCCTGCAAACTCAGAACATGCACATGAAACAGATTTTGAAAGGAAATTACCTCCAGAAGTTCACAACACTACACAACCTCAGTTGAATCAACACTAATCACTCTCATCAAAAAGTATGATGAATAAAAGAGGGGTTAAACACTCATCCAAACAATTAAATCAACAAGTATTCATATCATACGTTCACCGTATTGTTAGCATCAAGTCCTGTGAAATCTGAGAATCAGAAGGTCTTTATAGGGTTATAATGTGGTTTAGATTCAAAGAAAAGAAGATATTCAAAGGTTGTTCCTATTCTAGGGAAGCATCCTAATCACAACTCATTCCTTTTTCTCTAGGCTATTAACTTTCTTACCCGTTCATCTTTTCCTTCGTAGCTCAATATTTTCTTTTCTTTTCTTCAACATTTTCCTTCTTTTTTTCCCCAACTTTCTAGGTTCCAACATTGTCTTTCTTTTGATTTTCTTTATTCTCAAGCTACGAATTTCTTTTGTTCTTTGCAAAACACCACCTGTACTTACTCTTCTTTTGACTATGAATCTCCCCAACTTGGAGATAAACCTGTATTCAGATTCAATGAATGCTCCCCTACTTTCTATAAAGGTAAAAGAGAAAACACATCACCAAATTTTATGGTTGATGGTCCAAAACAAAACTTTTTATTGAGATCAAGAACTCACCAGATGTTTTTCTTGGTGCATATTATGATATTTATCTTGACCTCAGTCCCAAAGAATGGTTAGCAAAGGATCACACTCTCACAGAAAAAATAAGCTTTAAGATGGAATAGGCTCAAAGAAACTCTCAATTTCAAACAAGTGCCTAAGTATTTTCACAGATTTTCACAAAACGATGCGACAACCGGTTTAGCAAAATACAAACATGTCAAAGTAATCGATGGTCTCCTGCATATAGTAAACAATGGAAATCTTTCCTCACAATGGTTAAGGCTTAGCCGATCCAACAAAAATTGTGTACCTTAAAGAACTTCTATTAGTATTTACTAACAACCTAAGTTTCATGCACCCACTAAGAGTCAGAGTTCGAAAATTCATACCTGCCTTGTCACTTTTATTGAAAAAGAAAGGGAAAAATTAATTTTTCAAAAATTTCCACTCACTACCACTTTCATGCATGCTGCTCCATTGTTGGCATTCTCATTGTTTCGCTCGAGCTTTTCATTATGCTGTAGAACTACTCATTCTAAATTGGGGCTAAATAACAAAATAAAAAAGATATCATCACGACAGTTATCATAAACATAACAACTCACTATCCCCCTCTGGTTGTTCCTGAGTCTCATTTGGTTGAGCTGGTGCATCCCTCCAAAGGAAAAGGGTCGGGCTCCGGCTTACCGCAATAAGCAAAACAACTAATGATAGGTTTTCATTAAGGGTCTGTTCTCGCATGTCTGCGGCGCACTATGTTCCTCCGCGACGCGCGAAAGTTTCTGCAAACGATTTGCGGCGCGGTGCGGAGTCCCTAGGCACGGTAATGCGAAAGAATTTGTTGCGCCCTTAGTGTTTTATTTACCCTGTTGTACCTGCTCAATCACACTGGTTTGATGATATATAAGACTAAACGAAAATAAAAAAACGAGAAAACAATGAAAACTTACTGCGTTGGGTTGCCTCCCAACAAGCGCTTTGTTTAACATCGTTTGAGCTCGACGGACGACTTTCTTACATGCTAAGAAGTGCGAGATTACACACTTCCCTGTCAAATTCTCCCTCAAGGTAAACTTTCAGTCTTTCTCTATTGACAGTCCAACTCTCTTTGGTTTTGCTATCCTCAATGACAATAGCACCATATGGCTTGACTGCTTTGACCATGAATGGTCCTGACCACTTGGACTTTAGTTTACCTGGAAATAATCTTAGCCTAGAATTGAACAGAAGCACAAGGTCTCCCACCTTAAACTCTTTCTTTTTGAGTTTCTTGTCATGGTATCTTTTCATATTTTCCTTATACATTTTGTTGGACTCATATGCTAGGTACCTGAACTCTTCGAGCTCATGGAGTTGCTCTTTCCTTTTCTTAAAGGCTAAGTTGTCATCTCTATTAAAGAAGCGCAGAGCCCACAAAGCTTTGTGCTTTATCTCAACATGTAAGTGACATGCCTTACCATAAACCATCTGAAAAGGCGATGCACTAGTGGGTGCTTTGTATGCAGTCCGATATGCCCAAAGAGCATCATCAATCCTTGCGGACCAATCTTTTCTGGATACTGAGACCGTCTTCTCTAAGATATTCTTTATTGCCCTGTTAGAAATCTCCGCCTTCCCGTTGGTTTGAGGGTGATACGGTGAAGCAATCTTATGACTGATGCCACACTTCTCCAGCACTTTAGCAACCTGTTCATTAACAAAATGGGATCCACCATCGCTGATAATTACTCGAGGCATGCCAAACCGGGTAAAGATGTTACGATTTAAAAATTTCAATACCGTTTTGGCATCCGCCTTAGGAGTAGCGATAACTTCAACCCACTTGGAAACATAATCCACAACAACTAAAATATATTCATTAGTAAATGAGGGAAGAAAAGGTCCCATGAAATCGATGCCCAAACAATCAAAAACTTCAACTTCGATCATGGTTTGAAGTGGCATCTCATCTCGTTTACTTATCCCTCCCACTCTTTGGCATTTATCACAATTTATCGCATGGTGGTGGGCGTCTTTGAAAATAGTTGGCCAGAAAAAACCGGATTGGAGAACTTTTGTTGCTGTTCTCCATCCCTTAAAATTCCCACCACTAGGAGAATTATGACAATGCCAGAGAATTTGTTGGGCTTCCTCTTCAGTAACACACCTTCTTAGTATGTCATCCTTACCTATCTTGAACAAATATGGTTCGTCCCACACATAGTATTTAGCATCGGATAACAACTTTTTCTTTTGGTGCCAATCGAAGTCCTCTGGTATCATACTGGTTGCTTTATGATTTGCAAGATCGGCGAACCAAGGTCTCACTTGGATTTGAAAAATTTGTTCATCCGGGAATTCATCATTTATTTCAGCTTCTTGGTGGGTGACATTTACATTGACCAGACGGGATAAATGATCTGCTACCACATTTTCTGAACCTTTTTTTATCCCGGATTTCTAAGTCAAATTCTTGCAAAAGAAGAACCCATCGAATGAGTCTTTGTTTCGATTCCGGTTTAGTAAGTAGATATTTAATAGCCACGTGGTCTGTGTAAATCACCACCTTTGTTCCAATGAGATAGGATCTGAATTTTTCATGGGCATACACTATAGCTAGCAACTCTTTTTCTGTAGTGGCATAATTGACTTGAGCGTCGTTTAAAACTTTGCTTGCATAGTGTATGACATGAAATATTTTTTCCCTTTCTTTGGCCTTGTACCGCGCCTATGGCATAATCGCTAGCATCACACATAAGTTCAAAATGTTTTTTCCAATCAGGTGCTACGATCACAGGTGCGGTAACTAGCCTTTCTTTTAATTCATTAAAAGCTTGGACACATGACTCATCGAAAGTAAAACACGTACCTTTGTTGAGTAAGTTACTCAATGGTTTGGCAATCTTCGAGAAATCCTTTACGAATCTTTGATAAAATCCCGCATGACCCAAAAAGCTTCTTACCCCTTTTATGTTTACTGGAGGTGGAAGTTTTGAGATTACCTCCACCTTGGCTTTATCCACTTCAAGCCCTCTTGAAGATACCTTGTGCCCTAGTACAATACCTTCAGTTACTATGAAATGGAATTTCTCCTAATTTAGAATTAGGTTGGTCTCAATACATCTTCCCAGTGCCTCATCCAGATTAGCCAGACAAATGTCAAATGATTTTTCGAATACCGAAAAATCATCCTTGAATACTTCAATACTCTTTTCAATGGGGTCAGAGAAGATCGCTTGCATACACCGTTAAAAGGTGGCTGGAGCATTACATAACCCAAATGGCATTCTCCTATATGCGAAAATTCTAAACGGACATGTGAAAGCTGTCTTCTCATGGTCTTCTAGGTTGATCACAATCTGGTTGTATCCGGAATATCCATCTAAGAAGCAGTAATAGTTTTGTACGGATAATATCTCAAGCATCTGATCCATGAATGGTAAAGGGAAGTGATCTTTTCTCGTGGCTTTATTGAGTCTACGATAATCAATGCACATTCTCCACCTAGTTGTCGCACGCTCGCGAAAATGAACAGAGTCGCCACCAATATATTTATCCCATCGAGGGAAAGGAATATCAGAAAACCTAGAATAAGAAAAGGATAAGAAAAGGTCTTGCGACCAGAGATCGGGTAAGAAGTCGGTTACGCGAGGGGAAGGTATTAGCACCCCTCACGTCTGTGGTACTCCACAGGATCCACTTATGTTTGTTCTATTCTAAGGGTGTATAAATCTAAAGCTTAATTACTAAGGGAATGCATGCAAATGAAAGAATAAACACGGGGAAAATAAGGTTTATAAATAGTTGTGCTCGCTTAGGCCCCGCGACCTAATGCCTACGTATCCTTTTCAGGAATCAGAGCGCCGTAGTTCGGCTCTTTAGTTTTTGTTTGTTTTTGTGTTTTTTAGTTGAACAGTTACATTCGCACTCCGCTGCTCGACCTCTGGAGTCTTAAGCTGGGAATGGAGCGGAAATAACGTGTCCGATTAGGAGAAAGAATGCCCTGAAGGCAAGAGAAAGAATGCCTCGGAGGCAAGAGAAAGAAGAGAGAAGATTGGTTTGTGTTTTTTATGTAACTTCATGATGAACAAAACCCAATACAAGGTTTCGCACCACTTCATTACTTTGTTTAGGTCTGAGCCTTTATTAAGTGTTTTAAATGTTTTTGGTTGAGTGTTTTTTAAGGGAATTTACTTTGCGATTCGAATCACATAAAATGTATAATGATCGAGAAGAAGATTAGGGAATGAATCCCACTCACTTCTATCCCATTATGTAATGTTCAAGAAACAGATTAGGGAATGAATCCCACTCATTTCTATCCCATTAATCAATGTTCGAGAAACAGATTAGGGAATGAATCCCACTCATTTCTCTCCCATTAAGTAGTGACAGAGAAACAGATTAGGGAATGAATCCCATTCATTTCTATGCCACTAAGTGATTGAGAAACAGATTAGGGAATGAATCCCACTCATTTCTCTATCACTTTCTTAATGTGATTCGCATCTTCCTTTATTAAATGTTTTAAAGTTGAAAAGGAAAAGGAGAAAACTAGCCTAAAATGAATAACTAGCCTAATGTCATGATTATACCTAATTGTTAGGATTTTAAGGGAAAAGACTAACCTAAAGGTTATGGAGATTATAGGTCCTAAATCTAAAGGAACAAACAAGTGAAGTTACAAGCAAAAATTACAAGCAAAAATCACAAGTAAGCATGATACAAAATTGGTACAAAAATTGGCTAAAAGAATGACTTGAAAATATAGCACAAAACATGAAAACAAATGATTTAAAATATGGTGCGAAAATAAATTAAAAGATACTATTCTTATGAGAATTTTACATGAGAAAAAGAATTCGAATTAAGCATAAAGAATTAAAAGGAAATTAGCCTAAAACTAATATCTTTTTTAGTGATTATTTTTATATGTCTAAAATTGTATTAAAGTCTAAAATTAGTAGGAGAAAATAGTATTTTATCACCTAAAATAAATTGGTAAAAAAACTAATTAAACCTAAATAAAAGATATAAACAGGGGGGTGAACAGTGAATTAGGGATGATGAAAATCCAAAGGTGGCGCAGGGCCCAAAAGCATGAGCCCAGGAGCTGTTTTTGTTATGATCCAGTTATTTCATAAAGAATAAAATAATTTAATAAAAAAGAAAAATAGAATTGGGACTTAGGGTAACCTCGTTGCGCCGTTTCTACTTCTTTTTCACTCTCTCGTCTCACTCGCGTTCTCGCCTCTCTCCTCACAAATGGCGATTTCCGGCGATCCTTCACCGTGAACGACGCCGCTACGAACTGGACTAAGAGCGTTTCTCCCTCCCGTTTCTCATGCTTGATTTCTGTCCCACTGATTCTGCGAACGGAGATTAAAGATTGATACTACCAGAGAGCGATTGGCGCAATTTGAGGCAGAGAAGTTCTTCAGGTAACTTCTACTCTTAGTTTTTTAGATTCTTCGGCTTCCTCTTCATCTTGCTCTTTTTCGGCTTTCTCTGAATCTGGTGATGATGTTGCGTGCGTGATGTGCTGCAGTGTGATGATGATTGAAGCGTATTGAATGGAGAGCTGAGGCTGATGCAATGGTGGAGATTCAGAAGTGCAGGAGAATGGAGTGTGTTGCAGATTGAAGATGGAGGTTGAAACGAGATTGAAAAAAGCTTCTTGATTCTGAATATGCGAAGAAGAATGAAGGGTGAATCAAAGAGAAACTTGAGAGTGATTGAGAAGATGATGAAATGTTGAAGATTGTTTGTGGTGGTTCTGTGGTGGATGTGTGAAGAAATGGCTGGGTTGCAGAAGGAATCGAGAGGAGCAGTGATGAAGGTGAGTTGTGAAGGTTCAGAGAGATATTGAAAGTGAGATATGAAGATGGAGGAATCAGAATGGTGAAGATGGATGAAGATGGTGAGGGAATCAAGAGAGTGAATCGTTGAGATGAAGAAAGAAAAAATGGGGAGCTGAATGATGAAGATGGCCTCATATATATAGGTGTGTTCCTCTGATTTTCTGATGCTCCTCTTTCTGTTATAGATTCTGTTAAGTTTATAACCGAATCGGTTAGTGAAAAAATTCTGTTATTGTTAGTTATTCTGTTAGGCTATGGTTAGGAAATCTGTTATAGGTTAGAAGTTAGGGAAGTTATAAATTTGTTATGAATTCGGTTAGAGTTGGTTATTGGTCTGAAAAGTGGTTAGGAGGTAGTTATGACAGTTAACTGTTATAGGTTAAATGGGCTGAGTTATAGTGCAGGGACTGGTTTTGTTTAGTGTATATATGAGGTTTTGAGGGTAACTGAAGTGAGTTAGAAATTGGAAAATAGATTACATGGTATGTGGTTAATGTATAATTGTTGTGGGTTTCATTTGGTTGGCATTTGAATATGATAGCAGGTGTGATGTCGATGAATGTAAGGCTGCAACTCTGCTGTATTTACAATAGCTTCCCCTCCCTTTTTTGTATTTTGAATAGATTATGGATGTTGCACTTGAATGTGAATAGGTTTTGAAAGCTGATTCTGAATGTTCTTTTCTTTTTATTGGTGCAGGCTGAGTCGTATGGTTCGAGTTTAGCCTTCGGATTGAGGGACTGTTATGAATTACCGGCTGTTTGAATTGTTGAAGCAGGATGTGTGCAGAGCTGTTATGGCTGCCGTTTTATTTGAACATGAAGAAGCTTGAGATGGACTCTTGAATTATGTAGTTTAAATTATGAAGGATGTTGAATGGTATTTGAAGCATTTGGATGGTGGAATTTGGATTGACATATAGTTTGAATTGTAGATTTGAATTGTAGATTTCTGTATATGTAACAAATGATGGACATAATTTGTAAGTGACATGGATCTGTACTTTTAGAAACTGAATTTGAACTTGAATGAATGTTGGACTTGGGTGATTAAACGCTTGGATTGTAGTATAAATAGGTTTTACTTTTCTTCCTTTTCAACAACAATTTGGAAATTCTTTCCTCCAATACTTCTGATTTGAAAGATTCAATCTCTCGCCAATACTTTACTTGCTGCATTTGAAACTAATGACCAATAAGAATTTGAGAGAACTCCACATAAATTCTAAACATTGTAAACCGAAGTAAATGAACGGTATCCCAACTAATGAGATAAATAACTCTTTAAATGATAATGAGAAGCCCAAATCTACTATACTGCTTTGTATCTAATAATCCAAGCAGTGCACCGAATAATTGTGTCCATATTCCACAAGAAAAATTTTCTTGATTAATAAATGAATATTGATATACTTAATCCATATGATCTCAATAGAAACTTTGATGGACGCACTCATAGGGAGATAAACCCTGATCCAGTCGATGCCTTTAATCCACCGCCACTAATTTAATGAACCAACATTATTCTTAATGAATGCATGATGTGCAAATGACCTAAAATGCAAGTGAAGTTAAAAACAATAAGCCAGTTAGTAGAAAAATCAGATGGGCAAATTTTGGGGTGCAACAGCTGCCCCTATTTAATCGTCTTAAACCTGAAGGTGAGATTGGCGCTAGCCTTTCGATCATTCAAGGTTGAAGGAGATTAAATACCAAGAGAACCTGAAAATTTGCCTGATGAGAGATAAGATCCACTGGGGAAAAGATGGTGTCAAATCCACTGAGGAAGATTGTATCAACTATGGGTTGAACAAATTAACTCTGGGTTAGAAATGAAATAGAATTCAACTCTGGATTGAAGAAGAATAGTGGGTCGACTCTGGGTCGAAAAATAAAGGGAAGTCAACTCTGGGTTGGACAAGATGTAAACATCAACTCTGGGTTGAGAATAGAAAGGGAAATCAGTATTAATGGGACAAGATATAGGCATCAACTCTGGGTTGAGACAGAAGGTAAGAACATCAACTCTAGGTTGAAAACAAGAGATAGACATCATCTCTGGGTTGAGAGAAAGTAATTCAACTCTGGGTTGAAAGGGGAAGGATGAACAATTAGAAATAACCGTCAACTCTGGGTTGAGTGGGAAGGAGAAATCAATTCTGGATTGAACAAGGGACAACCGTCAACTCTGGGTTGAGTGGGAAAAGGAGAAAGGATAACCGTCAACTCTGGGTTGAGTGGGAAAAGAAACAAGATGGCCGTCAACTCTGGGTTGAGTGAGAAAGTAGGAAAGATAACCGTCAACTCTGGGTTGAGTGGGAAAAGAAAGTCGAATGGGAATAACCGTCAACTCTGGGTTGAGTGGGAAAGAGACAAAAGATAACCGTCAACTCTGGGTTGAGTGGGAAAGATAAAGGATAATCGTCAACTCTGGGTTGAGTGGAAAAGTGAAAGGATCAACTTTGGGTTGAATAAAAGATAACCGTCAACTCTGGGTTGAGTGGGAAAGGAAGAAATCAATTCTGGATTGAATAAAAGATAACCGTCAATTCTGGGTTGAGTGGGAATAGACAAAAGATAACCGTCAACTCTGGGTTGAGAGGGAAAAGAAAAGATAACCGTCAACTCTGGGTTGAGAGGGAAAAGAAACAAGAGATAACCGTCAACTCTGGGTTGAGTGGGAAAGGACAAAGATGACCATCAACTCTGGGTTGAGTGGGAAAAGGTAAATGATCAACTCTGGGTTGAATAAAAGATAACCGTCAACTCTGGTTGAGAGGGGGAAGAGAAATCAACAAGGAATAGCCGTCAACTCTGGGTTGAAGAAAGATAAACATGATTGACTTTGGGAGATGACACCACAATGGTAACTCTGAGTGATCTAGTGGAATATCAACTTGAATACTTTGTAGGGACCTCATCTGATGATTAACTTGGCTTATGCTTCATATGCAATGCTTGATTTGTTTTATGCACTTCTGGAGATGCGATGCAATGAATTCTATATGCAGTGTACTGATTAATTGATCGGGTTTTCTGCTTTTGTGCGGGTAATAGATTAGGTGGAGTTCAGAAACTTTGTTTGAGAATCAAGGTGGGGTGGATGCCCCTGCTTTATTGATGATTAGATCAATGTGGGAGAAATGATAATGAGAATGCAATGATATGCATGATGCATGTATGACGATGAATGGAATGATGATTTCCAGGATGAAGGGATGGATGGAGTCTGCCTTTGTGGAAAGGTCATTGCTTGAGGGATGGAATTGGTGAAGGTGTTTGGTTTGAATCCTCAACACCTATTTCGATATCTGACACTCGATTGAAGATGAAAAAAGGAGTTGTTACTAGCTTGCCCCAGCTTGCATGATCTCTTTGAGATAGAACTTTGACGTGCTTGAATCATGGAGATTACAATGGTTTTCCCCAGTGTTGATCATGGAATGAATGCCCCAGATTGAAAGGAACTCTTCCACCTAATGGATTCTTTGGATATTTGCTCAGCAGATGACCAACCTTTGCCTTTGTAAGACTACTCGATGGAATTTCAATGTTGAACTTTCCTTGGTATCAAGTACTTGCTTTCAGATTTAGAGACAATTCTGTTTTGGAAAGATAATGAGAATGCAATGCACATGTTAATCTCAAAGTAAAAGTTTTTATTTGTCAAAATGTTGTACTGATACTAACACAAATGACACAGCAACATTAGGAGTCAGTTTTGACATGATTTCACAGTTTGTATGCTTTCAGAACGAACCCTGCTTCAATTAGGACTTTTGAGGGTTGTAACGTGGCCGGGTTCACGGTTTAAGAAACAAAGGATAAAGGCTCAAGTTCTACTTAACCCACCCCTTCTTCGTGATGTCCTCCAGTCCTATGTTCAGCTAGTTCGACACGAGTATTCGCCTTTCAGGAAGGATTGTGATGGATGAGGATCCTTTATGGTTTTGATAGAGGTGGCAGTCACCCTTTGGTGCTTTCGTTGATGATTATAACAACTTGTCCCTTGGAGGATTTTTGTTCTTGTTCTTTTCTTTTGCTTTCCCTAACTTTTGCCTGGACAGAAAGTTTCTTTTGATTTTGGTTTTTGTTGTCCAGCGGGATATGCCCTAATTTTTGCCTAAGTCAATTGCTTCAAAGCTTTTTTCTTTTTTCTTTTGACTTAGCGGGCTATTGTTTCTTTCTTCTTTTTTTTTATCATGATTCATAACTTTCTTTTCATTCTCTTTTTTTTCCGTTCGGGAACAAGTTGTATGACTTTGTTGATTGACTTGATGAAAAGGTTGTGACTGCCTTCTTCTCAGTGGATGAGAGACATCCATTGTGGATTGTGCTCTTCCTTTTTTTTGTTGTGAGATCTGAGATATGATCGATCCTCTGATGGAATACCTGAAAGTTGAGCGCTCGGTCGCACTAACTGAAGACTACCCTGCCCCTGGTTAAGATTGAGGGTTTTGTATTTTTGAAAAAGAAACTACTACGCCTTAGGCTCAAATGGGTTGACGAGGGTTTCACTCCCTTATAACACCGGTGTTTAGGAATTGAAACAATGCCTGTACATCGTCAGCAGGATCTTTGTTCCAAAAGCATACGGTTAGTAGTGCATGTATTTTTTATTTTCATCATTCTCCTTTTTTAGTTGCTTAAGACAAATGAGTGAAGTATCAATGAACATAATGACAAAGATGAAATGATTTGAGAAAAACATGTATATTGTATTATTTTTATTTATTCAAACAGAATGGGTTTCTTACAATGAGAAGTACTTGATAACAACAAAAGCAATACAATTGAAAATACTAAAGAAATCTATACAATGGCAAGCTTGGCCTTATTCTAATGCAAATGAAATGTTCTCTGACAAACATAAAGTCTTCATGGTCCACTGGTGGAAGCTCCATTGTGAGGTGGCATGGGATTATTGATCACATTAGGTGCCACAGGTGCAAACTCAATCTCTTTTGCATCAAGCAGATCCTGAACTTTGTCTTTGAGAACTCTGCATTCTTCAGTGGTGTGACCAGATCCTCCTGAGTGGAATTCACACTTAGCATTAATCTTGTAGTTTGGAGGGAGGGGGTCAGGAGGAGGCCTAGCTTCCGCTAATTGAATCAGTTTGCGGTCAAGCAAGGCAGCAAGAACTTGGCTATAAGTCATTGGTACACGATCATACACCCTTTTTGGCCTATTCTGCCTCTGTTGACCTTGTCTTTGTTGATAACCTTGTTGTTGGAAACCTTGTTGTTGTTGTTGGACATATTGTTGATAAGGAACCCAAGGTTGTGGACCAACAGGTGCCACATAAGCTTGAGGAGCGGTGGCATTCACTTGATAGCAAGGAGCTTGATCTTGAGTAGAAACAGCACTAGTCTCGCCTTCTTTCTTCTTGATGAAATTACCCTGAGGCTTCTTGTACCCATATTGATTTGCAGCAGCAGCATTGGCGGGATTCTGGATCTTACCAATTTTCAAGCCATTCTCAATTCTTTCACCAATCCTGACTAGATCGGAGAAACCAGAAGAAACACTACCCACCATCCTTTCATAGTAATGCCCTTGAAGAGTGTTCATGAACATATCAACCAGTTCGGATTCAGAAAGTGGTGGATTAACCTGAGCAGCCATTTCTCTCCACCTTTGGGCATATTCTTTGAATGTCTCATTGGTCCTTTGCACCTGATTCTGTAGTTGCAACCTAGTCGGCGCCATGTCAATGTTGTATTGATATTGCTTGAGAAAGGCATCGGACAAATCCTTCCAAGATCGGATCCTATTACGCTCCAGGTTCATATACCAGTTCAAAGATGCCCCAGACAAGCTATCTTGAAAGCAATGGATGAGCAATGAGTCATTGTGGATGTGAGAAGCCATCTTACGACAGTACATGATGATATGGCTCTTTGGACAACTTAAACCCTTGTACTTCTGAAAGTCAGGAGTCTTGAACTTGGGCGGAATAACCAGATTAGGAACTAGGCACATCTCTTCAGCATCCATTCCATAGGCACTAAAACCTTCAATAGCTCGAATCCTTTCCTCAAGAATTTGATACTTCTCAGCAGATCTCTCAACGGGTTGAGCTCTTTCAGCAGTTGGTATTGGATGCATTTCTGGATTGGCAAACTGAGGACCACAAAAAGCAGGATAAGGAATCTCTGTATGAGGAGGTGGAGCAGGAAATGGGAAAGCAGGACCAGTCATAGTTGGCACTCCAGAAGTTATAGGCATAGGTCCTCCTTGGTTTGAAGCTCCAAGAGTATCAACAGTCATGAAGCTAAATGGCATTCCAAGAGTAGCATTAGTCCTTGGTTGGAACTCAAGTGGATTAGTAGAAGGTGGAATGACATCAGGTTGACTAGCAGCAGCTTGATTATCAGGAACAAGAATCTCTTGTGCAACGGGAACCCTTTCAGCTCTTAAGGCTTGGATAGCTTCCAAAATAGCATCAACCTTGCCTTTCATTTGGTCCATCTCTTCTCTAATGGCAGCTTGATCTTGTTCATAGTTCTCCATGATTCTTCTTCTGTGAGCTCTTGTCAGATATCGGTGTGGAGGAATCGTCTTGACTGATCTGATGGAGAGGAAGAGTGGTAAGAGTCTTGGTAACCATGGATGCACATGCATGAATGCAAAAATGTTAATGAAGATGCAAATGTATCATAAATCAGGATCAAGGATCAAGGCCTCTTGTGATAATAACTTCTCATGGTCATAAGATATGGCCGAATCCTCCAGATTCAGAGGTTCGACGTTGCTTTCTGGATAAATAGCTTGTGCATAAGTCAAAGATGGTCGAACCCTCCAGATTCAGAGGTTCGACGTTGATTCTGATAGATAACCTTTGCATAAGTCACATAAGGTCGAACCTTCCAGATTCAGAGGTTCGACGTTGATTATGATAGATAGTCTGAATGGCATGGGGTAGGATGGAGGCATGTTTTCCTGCAAAACAAAATTTCCCAACCCCTCTCACAGGTATGATCTAGTACAAGGTAGGTCAAAAGGTCTCCAGCGTTAACAGTTCTCCTGAAACACCATCATTGTTGCAAATACATGCCAACAATGGTATCCCATTTGAACCTCGACTGGTCGTGGGTCTCATGATCGCAATCAACAGAACCTGACATTCTGTTGGCGTCATGATTATCCACTCTGTCCTAGGTAGCCTAAGTATCACTCTGGCCTGGGTATTGGGCCTTTTACCTCATAGAACATCCCATCCCAACAGACAGCAGAACAATAATCATAGTATATGAAAATAAAATGTGATGCATAAAGAAATAAAGCAATAAAGCAATAAAGTAATAAAGCAATAAAGCAATAAATAAACACCCAAAGAAAAGAAAACAAACACAAGTTAGGATCGACTCGCTAAGAATGGACCAGCACAGGTCTATCACATCCCCAGCAGAGTCGCCAACTGTCGCACGCTCGCGAAAATGAAACAGACAGAGTCGCCACCAATATATTTATCCCAAAGAGGGAAAGGAATATCAGAAAACCTAAAATAAAGAAAGGATAAGAAAAGGTCTTTCGACCAGAGATAGGGTACGGGAGTCGGTTACGCGAGGGGAAGGTATTAGCACCCCTCACGTCTGTGGTACTCCACAGGATCCACTTATGTTTGTTCTATTCTAAGGGTGTATAAA